>NW_006205227.1:0-644 GCF_000334495.1 Tupaia belangeri chinensis | reverse complement strand
GGGCCGGGGCCGCGGCCGGCCACCCCAGGCTGCAGGCCCCATGGCCAGCTCTCAGTGATGAACGGCCCTGGAGCCCACATGATGCTGGCCCTATGGCCTCCTCCCACTCCCTCCTCTGCGGCCAGCTGGCCTCTCCTGCCCCTCCCTAGTGCTTTCTCTCAGACTCTCAAGGGAGAGACACACGATAAATTGCCCCGTGGGGAGCCAGACAGAGCTCAGTTTGTCGTTAACCAGGCTCGCAAGGGAAGGTCCTGGTTCAAGTCCCGGGGCCTCCCTGTACACCAAGTGTGGTCCTGGACGGCTGAGGCAGGGGTGGATCATGGCATGGAGACTCCATTGGCAGTGCCTGTTTGTCTCTGTCTCTCTGAATCTCTCTCAGAAGAAACAAACAAATAAGTAAACAAAAATGTTTAGTAATTATAATTGCCTTGTGGTGTTGGATAAACAGCTCTGCGTCCTGGGATGGTTCTTCTCTTTCTTTCTTTCTTTCTTTCTTTCCTTCCTTCCTTCCTTCCTTCCTTCCTTCTTTCTCTTTCTTTTTCTCTCTCTCTTTCTCTCTCTCTTTCTCTCTCTCTTTCTTTCTTTCTTTCTTTCTTTCTTTCTTTCTTTCTTTCTTTCTTTCTTTCTTTCTTTCTTTCTTTCTT
>NW_006205226.1:1537-6026 GCF_000334495.1 Tupaia belangeri chinensis | reverse complement strand
CAAGGACACAAGGGAGGGCTTGTAAACTCGGCCCTGCCTCAGTTTCTTCCCAGTTCAGGCCCTGCCTTAGAATTGGAGGCAGCATCCTTACCAGCTTGTGTTGCCTGCATGGCCCCTCACTTAGCTTTTTCACAGATAAGCTTCCTCCTTGCCTTTTGAAGCATCTTTTGAGCAAACTTCCTTCTCAGGCGCTTGATCTTCAACTCTGCAAAATTCCTTCACTTTTTCTTAAGGGTTTCTGGCACAGCATGAATCTTTTTCTTGGTCCCTTCCGTGGCAGCACAAGCCTTTTTCTTGGTTTCTGCTGCAGCAGGAACCTTCATTTTCTTCTCTTGAATGCCCTTCATGGTTTCAGCCGGAAAAGAGATAAAAAGTAACTGTTAAAATCTGTGAACTTTGGTGTCTTAATACACAGTGGTTATCAGTATTACCTGTGTTGATTACTATTAAGGGCTGTTCAGCTTTCTCAGAATTCTTGTGTGTGTTCATATTTATGTTTAATACACTGAGTTCTATTGTCACTGTCCTCTCTTCAGCAGTCTATTTTTTCCTCCCTGACTGCCCATCTCATTTCCCAGTCTCACAAACTCTGATTTCTGGCTTGAGTATACCTGCATTTTTGTTCTTCAGAGACACAGCCTTGTATCGTCTTGGTTTTTTAAGAATGTTAAAAAGGCAAGGACGCCTACAAAACAGAAATCTGATCATTAATCGGAGGGGTACTTAGGGCAAGATCTATTTATTTAAATCCACAGGCAGCCTTTATGGTACATGCACAGACAAGGCAGTCCTTCTGTAGTATCCCCCTGGTGGAATTCTTCAAGGCACATTGTACCCTCCCTGCATGGTTACTCAGTAACTCCTCATGGCAGGTTTTTATTGGCTTTGTTGAACACATCATAAGATGCTCATCCATGTCATCTGGGGGTTATGGATTTTGATTACATAGGACATTTAAGTTCTCCAAACACACCCAGGTGTGCTGGTAAGGAGCTGATCACCAGGCATGCCCTGAAGCATTTCCTCAAACAGCCTGGTCCCTATTGCTGCCATTGCCATCAGCAGAACAGCTGTGCACTGATTCTTACAAGCCCCAGTGGCTGCTAATGTTGTTGGGGGTGCTGAAGTAAGACTGTGTGGGCACCCTACCCAGGTAGCAGCTGAGTAAGGCCTCCCTGAGTCACTGGACTAAGGCTGCTGGAAATCTGACCTGAAAACCTGTCCTGCCTACTCCACTGCCTTTGGCCCCTCTCTTTCTTGGAAGGTAGATACTAGTCTGAGTCTGTGAGTGCAGCCATTAGGAGCTGCTGGGCCATTCTCCTGGGCACTCACTTTTGTCAGCAGTGGCAGGGTCCATACACAGCAACCCTGTACCTGGAGAAGCAGAGTGAGCAGGCAGGGCCAAGGTGCCACAGCTACTCTCAGAGCACCCCACATGTCCAGAGCTGATGCCAGCTCCTAAGGGGTGGTGGGCACCCATGGTGCTCTTCTGCTGGTGTCATGATCAGGAACCAGAGATAAGGAGAGGAAGGAGAAAGAAGGCCCAGGAGCTGACACTAAGCAATGGCTCTGGGGGTAGTGGGGGGGGAGGCAACAACTCAGGTGACTGTGCAGCAGCCCTGGTCTCAGTTCTGGTTGCCAGGCTTTGTAGCCCTGGCCTCTGCACTAACTCCTCCAGGGTCCACTGCTACCACCACCATTCTCCCAACCCCACAGGGGTTCCTGAGGAAGTCATGATTTTTAAAAAACTGTTTAAGGTTTAAATGTATCTCTAGGCAAAATTTCCACAACACCCCAAAAGGTTTGGTATCATCTGTTTCCAAATTTCTCTCAGGTATATTTGTTAGTAAACCAGCAGGTGTCATCATGGTTATGGTGCTGGACTCCCATATGGCCCACTAGGGTTGGAATCCTGGAGTCCTGGACCCAGCTGCTTGAAAATCCAGCAGGTCACGTGTGCGTGGGTACACAAAATCCCCAGAGAAGAATGGAGAAGGGATTACATCATGCAGTATTCATAAAACTGTTTTGCTTAAAAAATAGAACCACAAAACTTTGGGGGTCTGCAGGTGGCAGCAGTTAAGATGCTGGACTTGCACATGGCCAACCTGTGAGTCTTGGACTTGACAGACCTGATGACTTGTTTTCTCACTCCTCTTCCCACCTTTCACCTCTCTCTGGTGATTATATCAAATTAAAATAATAAGAACAAATAAATAATTCTTAGTAAAATAGTTTGGAATAATCCCTATTAAAGTTACTAGAATTTTCTAACTACAGATTCACAGAAGATCACATAAATTTATAGGATTTACAATAGACACCTGGCCCATCCTCACAGGCACAGGGACTATGCACACTATTGCACAATTCTGGAAGCATGGGAAGGCTTTGGGTCTGCTTCCAGGGTTGACCTGAACACACCAGGTGATGCATAATCCTGACTGACTACAGGGCTAAAGGGCAACTGGGTTAAAATGACGGTTTAGAGGGTACCTCACTCTCTTTCTCATTAAAAAATAGAGAGAAAAACAAATAATTGGTACTAAATAGGCACAGAGTCATAATAATTTTTACCCAATTTGCTACTGGGGGATTTACTAATCTCTATTAACATCTATTAACATCACAAGTTCATATATGATCTGCAGTCTCACTTTGTATTATGAGTACTACCCTACAAGTAACATACTTTCAGAATCTTCTCAGGATATATTATTTTTAAATAACTGATAGATATACATCATACATCATTATGCCTTTCAGTGTGATTGTTCTATAGGTAAATACAATGTGTAATGATCAAACCAAGTCATTAGCACATATTCACAAGTTCATATATGATCTGCAGTCTCACTTTGTATTATGAGTACTACCCTACAAGTAACATACTTTCAGAATCTTCTCAGGATATATTATTTTTAAATAACTGATAGATATACATCATACATCATTATGCCTTTCAGTGTGATTGTTCTATAGGTAAATACAATGTGTAATGATCAAACCAAGTCATTAGCACATATACCATTTTAAATATTTACAATTTGTGTTAGAAACATTAAAATTGTTTTACTAGGGCCAGCAGTTTGTGTAATGTTAAGGTCCTGGAATACAAAATGGCCTACTTCAGTTTAAGTCTCAGACATGGAGGATTGAAACTCACATCAGGCACTTGTACATTCATGCCCAAGATCTTGAGAGGAGAATGGAGGAGACATTTCATGGACATGGACATCTCTATAGCATGTGATTTCTAACTTTCTGTCTCTTTTTCTTTCCAATGAGTGCATACACCCTTTAGCAAAAATTTCATTTAAAAAATGCTTTACTTTATTGAGATACACAGTAAATTATTGTTCACTACATTCACTCTTATGCAATTAAATACTAGACACATTTCTGTAATTTTGTATTTTAACCAACTTCCCCCTTATTATTCTTATCTTCTGACCACTATTACTTTTTTTGTGTTTTAGCTTTTTGAGATAGGACATATACACTGGCCAGAGAGAGACAGAGACACAGAGAGGGGGAAAGTGACAAATCATCTTTCAGAAAGGCTGGCCATGCAACATGTGACTGATATAATTTTCAAACTGCCAGATCTGGGTCTCAAACTGCAGTTGGCCTTATGAGATTCTATTGCATTAACCACTACACAATCTGCTGGGCCAGTGACCCCTATTTTTTACTACCTGCATCCTAACTTCTATATATAAGCAACACTTGTAATACTTGTCTTTGTGTTCCACGCATTGCAGTTGTAGAAGAAATAATTCTAATCCTAAGTAGACAAAGAAACACAACAAACAAAGAAAAGCTAGAGGAATTTCACTACTAGCCTTTAAATATACTACAAAGCTATATGAACAAAAATGGCATGGGAATGTCAAAAACAAAATAGATACATCCAAATTTAACAGAATAGAAAAACATAGAAATAACTCCACTTTTACATTCAATTAACTTTCAACAATTATGACAAGGACAGACACTGGCGACAGAGTAGTACTTTAATAAATGGTACTGGAGATAGTGAATATTTATGTAAGAAAAAACAGACTGAATTTAAACATAAGATTCAAAACAAAAATATGGAAGAAAAAAGTAGGGGAATTGCCTTGGGTATTGGTATGAGCATAGATTTGTTGAAGAAGATCTGAAAATCAGAGGCAACAAAAGCATAAAAAGACAACTGGAATTATAGCAAATGCCAATAAAATAATTCTGTACAGCAAGTAATCAACAGTGTGAAAAGACATCCTGCAGGAGAGGATAAAAATATTTTCAATCTGTTCATCTAATGAAGGATTAATATTCAGGGTATATAAGAAACTCAATAATTTACACAGAAAATTCCCCCCCCAAAAAAAAACAAAGCAAGATAAAAACCCCTGTTTTTAAAATTAAATCAAGACATCAATAAATATTTCTAGGGAACCAGCAGTTAGTGTAATGGCTATGTCGCTGGACTCCCACGTAGTCG
>NW_006205226.1:0-1271 GCF_000334495.1 Tupaia belangeri chinensis | reverse complement strand
TGGCCATTTTCTGGGGCCCAGCAGGTGGCATGGTGGTTAAGGCTCTGGACACTCCCACATGGCTGACCATGGTTCAAGTTACGGCCTGGCGGCTTGCTTTCTCACTCTCTCTCTCTCTGTGTCTTTCTCTGGTCAAAATAAAATAAAGTAAATGAATAAATAAAAAATTAAATTAAAATAATTTTTTAAAAAAGAATGGCCATTTTCTAAAAGACAAAACATAGCAAATGAGCAGGATGATGGTGGGGTGATAAAACATAACATACTGCAAATTTACCTCACATGGGAAGGTTTAGACTTCACATCTGGAAGTCTACGGTCAGCAGGTGGCATAGTGCATGAGCTGCTGGATCCTACATGGCCAACTGCATGATTCAAGTCCCAGACAGTATGGCTCAAAAAGTGTGCCAACCATGTACGTAGGTGTGTATGCCTATCAAAAATTTTGAGAAGAAAATGAAGGGGAATAGATTGTGCTTTCTCATTTTCTTTTTCTCAGTGTCTCTCCAATAGCACATACACATGCCCTATAGTAAAAACAAGACCTGACTAAGTGCATTTTCAGTCAATAGTATGAACAGTGTCTGTAATGAAAGACAGCCCAGAAAGTTCCCTAAGGTTCTCTTGAGTATGACCACTGTTTCTCCTCCTGCCATTGCTGTGGAGGAGTGGGGTTGCGTCCCATCAACGGGTCATCAAAGTACCTGGAAGGTTACGGAGGCTTGGATAGGATGTCTGAGCTGTACATGATCCTGTAAGTGTTCCCATCATTGAGTGGGTCTCACAATTCCCTAGATCTCCTTCTGGAGACTTGACCAACCTATGGCATAAAAAGAAGGCCTGGCAGAAAAAGACAGCATTTCTGGGCTAGCCTGGTCTCCGAAGTTTGAACATGGTTCCTGAAATCTTTTTTTTCTTTCTTTTCTTTTATTCTTTCTTATTTTTTCGTGTATTTTGTAATTATATTCAGTTTTATGAAGACAAAATTTACAAATCTTTTCTGATGGTATTCTCCTATACTTTAATCCTTCTAGTAACATGTCAAAAGGTACCATTAAGGATTACAAATAAATAGTAATTCTACAGCTTTTATGTGGTTTTTGAACAGCTGTCTAAAGATAATCATGAAATATAATGTAGTCTGATTTAGATAACTCAGAATTCAGAGGTCAGCAGATGGCATGGTGGTTAAAGAGCTGGACTCTCACATGGCTGACTGTGATTCAAATCCTGGATGTGGTAAATTGTTTTATCACTCTCCCTCACTCTGT
>NW_006205225.1:0-1142 GCF_000334495.1 Tupaia belangeri chinensis | reverse complement strand
GAAAAGAAAACAGAGAAAGAGAAAAAAAGAGTAAAAAAAAAGAAAAGACAGTAATTCTTTTAAGGCAAAAAGTGAAAACTGCGTAGTGTGCTTGTATGCCACGCAAAATTAATTTTTCACAGTTCAAGTTCAGTAAGCATCTCAAAAGATCTGAGTTTTTGTCTCTCCTAAATGGGAGTGGGGGAAGACAAGAACTAGCAACATAAAGGAGAGGCTGAGAGCCAAGAAAATACCTTAAAAAATAAATAATTTAAAAAACTTTAAAAAATTTAGAAAGAGATAGAAAGAGACAGAGAGAAGGATACAGAGGCCCTACGACTTTCTAGATTGGGATCTGGAGGGTGAGGTTTCAGTAGAAAATCTTCAGTAGTCCTTCTTATTCCTGAAAGTAATTTTTCACAGCTCAAGTTCAGTAAGCATCTCAGAAGATCTGAGTTTCTGCCTGTCCACTTTCTAGACTGGGATATGGAGGATTAAGTCTCGGCAGAAAATCTTCAGTAGTCAGTCTTATTCCTGAAAGTAACTTTTCACCACTCAAGTTCAATAAGCCTCTCAGAAGGCCTCCGTTTTTGCTTTTTCTAAATGGGGAGGGGAGGAGGCAAGAATTAGCAACATAAAGGAGGGTCTGAAAGTCAAGAAAATACTTTACCTTAAAACATTTAAGAAAAAAAATTAAATTTAAAGAGAGAGAGAGACAGAGAGAAGGATACAGATGCCCTACCAATTTCTAGACTGGTGTCTGGAGGGTAAAGTCTCCTCACTTTTTAAATTTAATTCAACCTTTTTTTTTTTAGTTTTTGCTATAACGTACATTGCAAAAGGGGGCCATACTTCAATCCCTTCTCTTCCCTTCTCCTCTCCGGATTTTGGGCAAACCCCCACACATACCTGGCCTGATTTTTCAGGGTCTGGAACTCAAACTGCGCAGTTGACCATGTGATATCCAGTGTCTTAACCTCTGCGCCACCTGCTGGCCCCAAAAATAAAGATTTCTCAATGACAAGACTACAAACGATAGAAACATTCATGGCAAGTTAATCCAGGCAAAGATAGGACGATATACATCATCCTTGACACATAACTTTCCATTCCCTATCTGTTTAATTAATTTTTTTAATGTTTAAAAATTATTTTTATTTTTA
>NW_006205224.1:0-511 GCF_000334495.1 Tupaia belangeri chinensis | reverse complement strand
ATTTTTAAGCTACCCTATTCAGGTCTCATCAACCAGCACCTTAACCATCAAACCACTTGGTGGCCCCAAAAATATCTATTTTAAAAGTTTCTTTTGTGCTTTTCCTGTCTCGCTCTCTTCTGTTCACACACACACACACACACACACACACACACACACAGACGCCCAGCATGATTTTTAAGCTACCCTATTCAGGTCTCATCAGCCATGTGGGAGCCCAGCACCTTAACCACCAAACCACTTGGTAGCCCAAAAAATATCCATTTTTTGTGTATCCTACTTATTTCTTCTTAATTTATGCTGACTTTTTTCCCTGACTTTTTTCCTCTGTGCTCAATGGAGACAGAGACAGAGAGAGAGGGGGGAAGTGAGAAATCAGCCCTTTGAGATGATGGCTATACTGCATTCTCTTCTTCTCTATTCTCCTCTTGAAATTTTGGATCCATATACACATGCGCCCAGCACGACTTTCAATCCACCGTCTGGGACTCCAAACCCAGAGTTTGCTATA
>NW_006205223.1:0-579 GCF_000334495.1 Tupaia belangeri chinensis | reverse complement strand
GTATATAAGCTCGCCATTCTTCCACAATAAAGAGACTTGATCGGCACCTCGTCTTGTGTCTACTCTGTGTGTCTGTGTATGTTTGTCCCTTTTCTCATTCCCTCCCCCAGTTACTGTTCGACTGTCCTGCGGGTCATGACAGGATTTTGGGCATGCACACACATTTGCCTGGAATGAGTTTCAAGACTGGATCTGGCTTTTTTCAGTTCTATTTCAGTCTGCCTGTTATTTATATATAGAAATGCTATCAATTTCTGTATATAGATTTTATATCCTGCAACATTACTGTAATCATTTATTACTTCCAATAATTTTTTCATGGAGACCATTGGGTCTTCTATGTGTACAATCATGTCATCTGTGAATAGAGAGAGTTTTACTTCTTTTTTTTCTTTTTTTAGCATTTATTAATAATTTTATTAATATGAAATGTGCAGGATAGAAAAATCTAGAGACAGAAAATGGATTTGTAGTTGCTTAGGGCTGTTGACAATGGGATAATATGGGGGTGATAACTAAGGTTTTTGTTTTTTTTTCCCTATGGTTATAATAATGTCCTAAAATTGACACTGGTGATGG
>NW_006205222.1:0-1651 GCF_000334495.1 Tupaia belangeri chinensis | reverse complement strand
CAATGTCCACATGTACATGAATCACTTGGGGAATTTGTCTAAATCCAGATTATAATTATATGTATTTTAACTCCAGATTCCGGTAATGTTTGCAGTTCCTTTGTATATTTTTGCAAGAATAACATATGACCCTGAATTTAAAGTATCAATTTCCAGAAGAAATACTAGAAATTCAAACTCTTTGTAAATTATCTTTTGAGTGAGAAGATTACAGAGGCCTTGGAATATAAAAGATATGTAAACATTGATGGTAAAGGTATCTTATTATGAAGATGTAAAGAAATGAATGATATAGTAAATACAGATATTACATTTTATTGTTTTCATAAGAAATTTTACACTTTAAAAAATTTTGTTTGTTACAAAGATGGAAATAGTCATATTTTTAGCCAACCCTGAAAATATTTAAGCAGAAATAGCAATATGATACAATGAAATAACATATATAGACACTTTATTCCAATGAATAAACTTATAAGTGTATACCACGATTCCACACTGCAATGGGTAGATGTATCTCATAGTGAACAAATCCCCCGGAGTAACGCAGTACATCCCTGAAAATGTTACTCTGTCATATTTGAGGTCTCTCTGATTCTCAAACCATATTAAGTCACTTGATTAATACATATATGTCATATGTGTATACACACTCAGAATATGTATTCAAAAAGCTAATTTTGTTGTCCTAATTCTTGGCAAGGAAGATCACAGACACTATAGTTGAGCTGAAAAAGAGCTATCTTAGGACTGTAAATACCCATGACCAGTTATAAAACACACCAGTTTGCTAAAGTCTACATTATCAGAAGGAGCAGTTAAGGTAGGGATGTACATATGAAGGAAGGATGGAAAATGCTGTTTCATATATTTATTGCCAATGAAATTATATCAATAACCTGTCAGTCACCAAGTGTAGTTTACCCTATAGGACTAAGATGGCTCATCAAAATACAAGTTGATGGCCAGCTGGTGGTATGGTGGTTAAGGCAGCTGGATCCCATATGCCCAAGAGTTTGATTTGAGTTCCAGACCAGATGGCTTGAAAATGACACTGGTTGCATGTGATACCATGCTCAAAATTCCAGCGCGCCCCCGGGAGGGGGGGGGGCGCCGGCCAGGCCGTTCCCAGCGCGCGGCTGCGCTGGGGCGTGTCTCTCTCTTTTTATACAAAAAAATAAGGAGACAATTGAGAGTTGAGAGGCAGAGGTGGGAAAGGTTTTATACTTCTTATGAGTTAATGAGATCACACTTTTAGAGGAAACTAAATTAGAGTAAGAATAAAGATCCCAGAAACAGTTCCACACCCCTTCCACACACAGATATAAAACTCATCGTGTCATTAAGAGAGGTGCCGGGGAGCCATCTGGGGGCATAGCAGTTTAGCACTGGACTCCCAAATGGTTCTAGTCCTGAAGATAGGGACTAGAAAATCATGCCAGACATGTGTGCATGTGTGCTTTAAATCCTGAGAAGAGAATAGTGGAGAAGGGATTTTGCAGAATGGTAATTCCCCCAAGGGATGTTTTCTCACTTTCCCTCTCTGTGTCTCTCTCTGTTTCTCTTTGGTTAGCACATGTGCCCAATGGCAAAAATAAAAAAAAAAATTGAAAAAGAAAGAAAAAAGAAAAGGAAAAGACAGATATCCAAA
>NW_006205221.1:0-1657 GCF_000334495.1 Tupaia belangeri chinensis | reverse complement strand
TTTAAATGATGTAGCTGATGTGCAGCAAGGGCGTCCGAAAGGTTTTTTATCAGCTTGTCTAGATGCAAGAAAGGAATGTTTAGTGGCAAGTTCAGCATGGTGGTTGCCCTCAGTCAGAGCACCAGGCAAGTCAGTATGTGCAGATAAATGGCCAATATAAAAGGATAGCTCTCGATTTCTAATGAGAAACTGTAGTTGGCGGAAAAGCTGTGCAGCCTGAGAAACTTGTTTAATTTGTCCTGTGGTTTCTAGAAGTAGAACAGACATAGCAATATAAGCACTATCTGTATATAAATTCAAAGGCATATCGGGAAAAGCAGAAAAGACTGCAATGATTGCCTGCAACTCAACCAGCTGAGCTGATGTTGAGGAAGTGGTAAATGTAACTGTCTGATCAGAGAAGGAATAGGAAGCAGTTCCATTGGAGGAACCATCAGTAAAAACCAATAAAGCTTTTAAAACAGGATGAAGTGAAGTTCGTACAGGGAAAACAAAATCATGAGTAGATAAAAAATATAAAAATTTATCTGGAGGAAGATGGTTATCAACAGTTCCAGTAAAGGAAGCACATGCGATAGAGAAATCTGTTTGTTGGAATAGCCAATTAACTTGGTCATTAGTATATGGCTGGATAATTGTATCAGGGTCTTTGCCAAAATAAGTAATGCTTAAATTTCAAGCCATACTGATAATATCAACTACAGCTTGATAATAAGGGTATATGACCTTTGAAGGGGAAGATGGTAGGTGAACCCACATGATTGGAGCAGATTGTCAGAACACAGCTGTTGGTGTGACTGAAGTGTGACAAATAATGAGGAGCAATGGCAGTCTATAATCGATGGCTGTGATGAATTGACCTTTTCTCCTATAGAAAGAGGTTGACGGCCCTCCTCTGTAAGTATGCAAGGAGATTTAGGATTATTGTCTCCTTGTAAGATATTAAACAAAGGATTAAGCTGGCCTGTGGTTAATTTGAGGTATGAGCGGATCCAGTTGATATTGCCCAAGAGTTTTTGGAAATCATTTAAGGTTTTTAACTTGTCAAGTATAAATTGTATCTTTGGAGTGGTGATTTTTTGGCCAGAAAGATGGTATCCTAGGTAAGTATCTGGGTCTTTAAGTTGTATCTTTTCAGGGGCAATCTTTAGTCCTCGAATGGAAAGTTGTTTTTTAAGGTCTTGAAAACATTGGAGAGCTAGCTGACCATCCTTGCCTGCTATTAAAATGTCATCCATGTAATGGATGATGTATATTTGATTCCGTTTGTTTCCAACTGGCTGCAATGCATCAGTAACATTTTTGGCACAAGGTAGGGCTGTTAGCCATGCCTTGGGGCAGGACTTTCCACTGGTAGCACTTCATGGGTTCTTTAAAATTAGTTGATGGGATGCTAAAGGCAAATCTTTGTTGATATGAAGGGTATAAAGGAATGGTATAGAAACAATCTTGAAGATCAATGATTATCTTGAAGAAGTCTAAAGGAATGGCTACTGGGGATGTCAAGCCAGACTGTAAGGCTCCCATGGGAACCAAAGTCTCATTGATTGCTCTTAAGTCTTAGAGTAGACGCTATTTACCTGATTTTTTTCTTAATTACAAAAATAGAGGTTTTCCATGGTGAAGTGCTGTCGACAACGTGTCCTGCCTCAAACTG
>NW_006205220.1:0-557 GCF_000334495.1 Tupaia belangeri chinensis | reverse complement strand
CTACACTTTGCTTCCTGGGTAAGAAAACTCTGATTGTCTGATTGTTCTGTGACCAATCAGCTGTGTGCTACCCCTGCAGCTTTGTGCCTAGAAAGTTGCAATAATAGTCCAAGTCACTGCTGAAGTTAAGTCATTGCCCCAAACACTGGGAGGTCATACATGCTGCTGAATATATAAAAATTGGCTCTATTCCCAAAACATCTTCAAATCACAAAATGTTTATAAGACCACCCCTCTGTAAGAACACACCTAGGCAGAACACTTCCTGCATGTCCATCATGAAGACTCTGGAGTCCACTGTGTGGAACTTCTCCCAATAAGTGCTTTGACTGCTCATCCTGCAAGCTTACTTTAGTGCTTCTTACTTGGCCAACCCAACCAAAGCCAGGATGATTTGGGATTCTCCCTGTGGAAACACCCCTGCTACTGCTGTTGGGGCACTTTCAGACACAGAATTGTCTATACAGAACACTGTTGGAGTTGAGTTAGTATAAAATCAAATAAAGTTTTTATAATGTTTTTATATTATTTGCAATCTCCATGGTAGGAAATAAGAA
>NW_006205219.1:4807-6073 GCF_000334495.1 Tupaia belangeri chinensis | reverse complement strand
TATCAGGGAGTCAGAGGGGGGTTGTTTCCCAGAAAGACTACCATAGTTTCTGGAGCAAATAGCAAGCAGCCTTGCTGACATGCTAATTCGACCTAAGTTTTATTCCTAGGTTAGGATGGGGGGTACAAAGCAGCCGCCTTGCCAATGTGCTGGCCCGACCTAAGAGGTAGAGGTCAAAAGCTCAAAACAGATCCTGGGGCCCTACCGGTTCGGACTGCTCCAGGACCCAAATGGTTGCTCTCTGCTGTGCCACAGAGGCTGGGCCTGGTTTTAGTTTTAAATTATTCTGGTAGCATTCTCTACCACCATCAACCTATTTATCTATTTTTCTTTATAATCAAGATATAATTTAACACACTGAAATAAACAGATGCCAATTGTACATACTATTCAACAAATTTTGACAGATGCAAATGTGTGCTTATATAACCCAGGCATAGTTCCATCAACCTCAAGATATTTCCTGCCCTTTGGTAGCAATCTCCCACCCTATCTGCAACAATATGAGAGTACTGAGGAAAAACCCAACTGCATTTCTCCTATTGTCTCAACAATCCACATAAAACTTCCAGGACCAAGCAGGTGCCCCCAACCCCATGCATATACAAGCAAGCAATCCCTTCTGCACCAAAACACAATGACTGTCCTCTGATTCATTTCAGCTCTGATACTGACTATTGGATATTGTGTGTGATTTCACAGGTTGAGAGCTCAGTTCTCAATACTGCCACTGCCCCCTTGTCCTCTCACTCAGTGATCTGGTGCCTAAGGTAGCCAGATCACACCTGGCTGACCATGCAGTTTAAATGATCTGAGCCCAGGTTATTTAAACATGCATGCTCAAAATCTTAAAAGGGTAGAGAAATGAAGAAGGGATTGTGGTATGAGCACATCTCATTGGTGTGGATATTTTCTTCTTGTGCCTCTGCCTGTTTCTCTTTGTCTCCTTGTTTCTATGTACTCTCTGGTGAGGACATAGCCCTCTGACAAATTATAAAAACTGTTCATATGTCAGACATATGCCTCAGGTGGTCTTTATGTGTGTTTCTGACTTATTAGCTATAAATTGGGGTTCCCATGTCCTAATCCAGGGGTTGGATATGATTAATTTACTACAGTGGCACACAGAACTTAAGGAAACACTTTTGATTACTGGTTAATTGTAAAGGATATTATGTAGGATGTAGTTGAACACCAGATGAAGGAACGCACAGGGTGTCTACCTGGAAAGGAAGGTTGCCGCAGAGTGAGTAAAGTAGAAAAATT
>NW_006205219.1:0-4073 GCF_000334495.1 Tupaia belangeri chinensis | reverse complement strand
AAAAATTTCTAATATATATATATATAATATAATTTGTCAATTCTACCTCAATATAGATGACAAAAAGTACCTTAAAAAAATGGGTCTAGCAGGTGACTTGGTTGTTAAGGCACTATCTGTCCACATGACACTAACTTTCAACGTGGTTTCAGTCCCAGAACCAGCAGCTTGACAATCATGTTGAACATGTGTTTGTGTTTCGGGGTGCTTTGCCCAAAATTCCCAGAGGAGAATGGAGGGAAGAGATTCTGATGTGACTGAGCAGTGGTTTCCCAAGAGCCCACTTTCTCATGGTGTTGGTCATGTGAGAATCTTTTCACCGTTGTGGCCTTGCTGGTGGTACAGATGGTGGAACTCTAGTCTGTGAGGCTGAAGCCACACAGGTTCATTTCCCCAGTCAGCCTGAAAGACAATGGGAGGGTGTGATCTTGACTAGTTCAAAGGCTGGGGGAAGAGGACTGAAGCATGTAGAGACCCACTTTGGAGATGCCTATTTCTGTCTTTTAAGTCTGTGCTCTCTCTCTCAATCATGAAACAAAAAGAGACTTTAAAAATCTTTTTACTAGTCTGAAAACAAAAGAAAAGTATGTCAGGAAAGTCACATACATATTTTTCTGTCCAAAAATGCGACATGACTTTCCCGACAACCTAATAGTAATGTTCCACCTCTAATTAATTTAATTCAGTGTCTTTTTTACCCTCCCATCTAGAAGCAGAGCAAAAGCAAGCAACTCCTGACCCAAGATGCTGACCTAGATAGGGAACAGAGTGAAAGCAAGCAGCTCTTCACCCAACGCCATATCCTAGTTAGGATGCTTGACCACCTTTCCATTCTTGCAACTGCAATGTAAAGGGTTGGGTGGAGCTAATATTTTCTTGTGCTAATATCAGTTAATCCCCTCTCCCAACAAGGAGCACTAAGAAGAAAAGCGCTATTCATCCAAGACCCTGGACAGTTAAGATGTGGGACCAAGGCCTGTATTTTTTGTTATACACCGCATTTTGGATATCAGTCATAGACTGTCACCTATCAGATTAATCTCGTGCCACATAGCAACTGAATAGGTCTAGCAATATAGGAGTCAAACATCTGAGCACTCTGACATTGCAGAATGGTTCACTTCTACAAATCAGGAAAAGGGGAAAGAAAACCCTCTTTCTGAATCTGAACACCAAACTCCCACTGTGGACACCACACTGCCACAGTTGAAGATGAAAGCTGGCATTTAGCTAATTCAGGTCAAAGGGAAGCACAGAAACACACAACTACAGAAACCTACTCCAAAGAAAAGTAAAAAACTCAGTACATCACCAGATGACTAAACATTGCACCAGAGTCTCAAGGAATATGAGAAATCCAGGATGTACTTACTCCCTCAAAGGAACATAAGAATTCATCTTCAACATTTGAAAAAGTAGAGGAAATCACTGAACATCCAGGAGAAGAATTCAGAGTATTTATTGTAACTAAACTCATTGAGATGTGAGAGGGAAAAAAAATAAAAATAAAACTATTACTTGGCAAGAGATAATCCTTCCATGACTTGAAGGAGGAACTCCATAAAGAGATTTCATAAAAAAAAAAAAAAAAATTTAAACAGAACTTCTAGAGACAAAGTCTGCAATACAAGGAATCTAAAACTCCTTCAAAAGTATTAATAGCAGATTAGACCATACTGAAGATAGGACCTATGATCTCTCACATACACAAAACCACCAGGAAGAATGAAACGGTTTTTTTTAAAAATGATCACATACCAAAATACTAGATATGATAAATACAAAACATACATATAAATGGCTGCAAAACATACATATAATTGGCATTCTGAAAGGAAGAATCTTATAAGGATCCAGAAAATCTGTTTTATGAATTGCTTGAAGAAAACTTCACAAACCTAGAAAAAGATTCAGCAATACAGACCCATAAAATACAAAGGACTCTAACTATCATCAACCAGATCTTCAAAACATCTAGAAAGGATTACTACATTAAGAAAAATAAAGAGAGACAAACAGAAATAGAGAATAAGAAACAATCAAAAGAAAATGGCTAACAAAATGGCAGGGATCAGTCTAAAAACACATATAATAGCACTGATATTTTTTAAAAGTATTTATTTAACTTCATTCATTCATTTATTCATTTTTATTTGACCAGAGAGGCACAGAGTGAGAGAGGAGAAGTAGGAAAGCAAGCCACCAGGTCCAGTACAGGCACTGCAGTCAGCCATGTGGGAGTCCATCGCCACTAACCACCACACCACCTACCATCGCCAGCATTCACAAATACATGGAAAGTAAACAATCTACTACTGAATCACTTCACAACCCATGAAGAAATTAAAACTAAATCAGATAATTCATTGAAATCATAATAATCACATGAGTTTACATAAGCTGGGGGATACTGCAAAGTAGATATGAGGGAGAAGTGCCCACAAGAAAAAAAAAATTGAAAAGTGACAAATACACAGCCTAACAATACATATCAGGGAACTAGAAGAGATACCAAGGTAAAAGACATAATTAACATTTACACATAAATACATAAAGTAGAAAATGAGCTGCACAGAAAATAATTGAATCCAAAAGATGTTTTGAGAAGATAAACAAAATTGTCACACCATTACCTAGACTAAGAACAGAGAAAAGAACCAGATAAATCTTACCAGCAGTGAAACAGTCAATATTAGAACACACATAACAGAAATACAAAAGATTTTCAGAGAATAATACAAGTGATTATACACGAACAAAAAAGAAGACCTGGATGAGGTGGACAAATATCTGGACACATAATCTACCAAGACTGAATCAGAAAGACAACCTGAGAGGACCAATAACAGGAAATGAGGATGATTCAGTAACAAATAACTTCCCAACCTAGAAAATATCATGTCCAATGACTTCACTACTGAATTCTACAAGACTTAATGTAGAGTTAACCACCATTTTACACAAACTATCTCAAAATTCAGAGAGCCCTCCTTAGATCACTTTATGAAGCATGTATCACCTTTGTCCCCCAAACAAATAAGGACATAATAGCCAAAGAAAACTTCAGACAACTATATCTGATGGATATGTGTGCAAAAATATTCAACAAGGTACTAGCAAATCACATCCAATCATATGTTCAAAAAGATTATACACCACAACCAGGTAGGGTTTATTCCAGAGGTGCAAGGGATATGTTCAGTATACAAAACCATAAACATAATACAACATGTTAACAGAAACAAAGAGAGAAGTTATATCAGGAAATATAGACAAAAATGATGAAATACAGCATCGCTTCATGATTAGGACTCTCAGCAAAATCAGTATAGAATGGACACTTTTCAACAGCAAAAAAGCCATATATGAAAAGAATTATAGCTAACAATACACCAAATCAACCTGGAATACAAGGCTGCCCACTTTCTCCATTCCTTTTCAATATAGTACTAGAAGTCCAATCAGAAAAGGTAATTAAATAAAAGTTATAGGAAAAGAAAAAGTGAAACTATTTTTCTTTGTAGATGACATGACTGTATACATAAAATACCTGAAAGAATCCACAAAAGAAATGTGTAAAAGTGATGAATTAATACAGTAAAGTGGCAGCATACAAAATCAACATACAAAATTCTATAACATTTTTATAACAGCAACAAGGAGCAGATTGAGAATTGAAGACAGCATTCCCATTGACAATAGCATTAGTAATATAAGATACCTATTAATATGCCTAACCAAAGAAGTCAAAGACCTCTATAAAAAAATTAGAAAACACTAAAAGAAGACATTGAAAATGACATACAGAACCATCAGATGACATAATGATTACATTGCTAGACTCCTACATAGCCAACCACACTTGATGTCCTGGACCTAGAAGCTTGAAACTCATTGTGTATGTGTGTGTGTGTGTGTGTGTGTGTGTGTGTGTATGTGTGCCTGTCAAAAATCCTGAGAGCACATAGAAAGGGAGTGTGGTGTGCCCATCCCACCCTGGAGGTGATTTCTTCCTTGCTGTTTCTCTGGTGAGCACACATGGCCTAAAGAAAAAATGTCAAATTTTAAAATTT
>NW_006205218.1:0-2962 GCF_000334495.1 Tupaia belangeri chinensis | reverse complement strand
GCCATCTCCGGGAGCACTATTACACAGCGGAACATCTCTGGTGGTCAGTTATTTGCGCACCTGGTGTGGCTCCTTCTGTTTCGTTCGGCTGCACAGATGACCCGGGTGTGCAGAGTGAAGGGAAGTGGTCAGTGAGGAGGCCTGCACTGGTGGGGTGTCCGCCTGAAGGGGACGTGTGTGCTCTGTGCTCTGCTTCCCTTTGTCCAGCATTTAAATGGACACTCAGACCATCTGCTTTGGCTGTTGATTCACTTTCCTGACATTATTTTCAACTTAGGACCCTCCGGAGTCCTGCCCCTGGTCTGCTCCATAACCAGGGCTCACATCTCTGCCTGTCTTGGGCGCGTGACTGCACATGTGGGCTCCAGCCACTGTAGGTGGCAGTAACCTTGAATGTGAGCACCTGCCCATGCACTCGCTGACCGCTGTCTGTCCAGCCATCCGTGGGCTTGCCCCCCCCAGTCCCTGACACAGGGAGGGGGCGGCCATGGTTTCCATAGGTGCCCTGGGGCGGGCAGCACAGGCAGGCCTGGCCAGATGCCCACGGGACCTGGAGTCAGACATGAGCTTGGCCCACAGGCTCAGCAGTGCTGTGGGGGCCAGCTTCAGGCCACTGTGTGGAGGCTGCCTTGGGTGTCCCTGAGTGAAGGGACAGGGACAGACATTAGGAGATGGAGGGGTTGGCCAGGAAGTACACACCTTGATTTGGCTCACCCCATGCCAGGTCAGGGGCATGCAGAGGGAAGTCCCCAACCTGTCTGTGAGCCTGGAGCTGAGTGTGCAGGTCGACTCGTGAATTCAGTCAGAACACAGAGGGAGGGCGATGGTGGGAGGGTTTCTGGGGCCCTGGAGGGACAGCGGGGTGGGCAGGTCAGGGCCCATCCAGCTGTGCTCAGCTCCCAGGTGGCTTCTGCTCTGGAGGCTGAGAGACACATCCCACGCACAGCCCAGGGTGCCCTCAGAGACCCAGGACAACCCTGCAGGGCCAGGATGGGTTTCCATCTCACATTCTCCTGCCTCTATCTCGGGGAAACCGAGAGCTGTGTCCCCTTTGGGTGGGCAGTTTGTCCTCCCAGGAGACCCAGGGTGGGGACAGAGTGGACAAACCGTAAACCCCACATTCCACCTGAGAGGATGGGGGTGACATGCTGAATTGTCACAGGGATGACAAAGACCCCAGCAGGACAGAGGCCAGAACCAGGCTGCTCATCCCCACATGGAGCACAAACTCTGGTCGAAGGGAGGAGGCCCAGGGCAGGGTGGGGGGCTGCTGTGTGGAGACCCTGCCCCAGTACTGTGAGCTCAGGCTTCCATAGCAGGGTGCAGCCTGGGGCTCAGCACCACAGGGGCAGCCTCTCCCTCTGCTGGGCCTGAAGACCAAGGCGGGGCTCGTCCCTGTCCTGTGGAGGTCTCCGTTTCTGGTCTGTGGCTTTATTGATGTATTTCCTCATCTCCTTTTCCCTGTCAGAGAGAGCATGTCAGTGCCTCTTCTAACACAGCAGATTTTCTGGGATCAGAGCCCCCGACCCCCAAGGTCCACTCAACCTTCATCTCCTAAGGACATATCTCCAAATTCTGCCCTCTGAGGGATCCGGGCCCTTACCTGAGGCTGTTAGGGGACAACATGCAGCTGTGTAGAGATGAGAGACCTGGGGACCCTTCACTTGTCCTGAGGAAAAGGATTAGACAGGAACTTGTTGAGGAAGCTCCTCACCACACCTGGGCTGTGCACAGAGGTTCCCCCTCCCTTCTGACCACCAGAGGATGGAGTGAGGAATGGGAGCTACAAAGAGCAAAGAGCTGGAGCCAGGAGGGGAGAGAGGGCAGGGACCAGAGGGAGCCCCTCCCAGGCCCTCCCTGCTGGACCTCCAGCTGGGTCCTGAGCGCCCCCTGGTGGCCTTGAGCCTGTGGGAGATGTGTGCATGGGCTGCCCTGCTGTCCCCACTGTGTCCCTCCTACAATAGTACAGGGCCTGTCCTCGAGTCTCAGGGGCTCATGTCCAGAGACAGTGTGTTCTTGGCGTTGTCTCTGGACGTGGTGGACTGGCCTTTCACAGAGTCGGCATACTCTAGTACCACCATCAGTGCTAATTTGTCCAACATACTCAAGCCCCTTCTTGGGAGCCTGCCAGACCCAGTTCAGCCAGGATCTACTGACGTGAACCCAGAGGCTGTACAGAACAGTCTCAGGACCCCCAGACTGCACCGAGGCTTCCCCAGGCACCACCAGCTGCATCTCACCCTGGACACCTGCAGCAAAGAGACCCCTGGTCAGGAGCTGTCACTCCCCCCATGGCTCCTCTCACTCCACCCACTTGAACACTTGGGTGTCCAGCTCTCCCTGAGTCACCTCTGAGGACAGCCATGAGGAGGACCTAGCTCAGCCCCCATCCCATGGGGAGTCCTCTGTCCTCAGGGCTGATCCAGATCTGGAGCCTTGGGGATGCAGGCTGAGCCCCTCCCCCAGAGCTGCAGGGTCACGGCTGGGCTGGTTTCCTCAACAGGGAGAGGGCCCTGTTTGCATGGCCTCCTACAGAGTGCTCCTGCCAGACCCTCAGGGATGGCAAGGACTGTGCAAGGGGGAGAGTCCGGGGGAGGTTGCAACTGTGAATTCATATAATGCAATTGTGCTGTGAGGAACATGTAACACCATTACACTATCTCATTGCTTCATGTAAACATAAAGAACTTCGATAGATATAAATGTCACCTCCACTGTGCAAATATAAAAGTGAACCCAGGAGCATATGGTGATTATGTGATGTGTAACAAATACAAGTCTGGGCAGAGTTATTCCCACTGTCAGGGCCTGTGCTCCTCACCTCTGGGCCTGACTGCTCCCCTGAACAACCCCAGTACAGAGCAGGCCCTGCTACATGAAGTTTGCAGAACCCCTTTCTTGGACAGTGTGCAGAATCCCCACCTTGTAATAAAACACGTTCTGATTTGGGAGCTCTCCAGGT
>NW_006205217.1:0-2673 GCF_000334495.1 Tupaia belangeri chinensis | reverse complement strand
TTTTTTAATGAGAGATTTTTGCTATAGGTTATGTGCGAAGGCTGAAGAAGCAGAAAGACAGAATGAAAAATTACTTTCTGAGGGGGATGCCCACAGTGCAGTTCATTCTCCTCTCAGGATTTGGGGCATGCACTCAGCATAAGTTTTAAGCTACTGGTTCCATGACTTGAACTACAGTTGACTACATAGGAGTCCAGTAACGTAACCATTATGCCATCAGCTGGTCCCCAGCGTGAGAGTTTTTTTTTTTTCTTTAGAGATTGGGGTGTGCATTTGTCAGGGAGACAGAGAGAGACAGAAAGAAAGAAAGTGTGAAATCACCCCCTGGGAGGATTGCCATGCCTCAATCCCTTCTTCATTCTCCTCTTGGGATTTTGAGCATACACAAACACGTTCCCATTGTGAATTTTAGCCACTGGTTCTGGGACTCCAGCTGAGTTCAACTGTAGGGGCATGTTCAGAGAGAGGTGTGGGGACATGCTCTGAGCAACCATTACCTGTTCCTTTAGGCTATGGCAGAACCTTGCAACTTGTCCTTTCCTTCACCCTCACTGCAGGAAGAGCAAAGGGTGTATATTGCTAGGAGTGTTCCAACCAACACATCTGATGGAATTCAGGAAACATCCTGGCCTCAATTAGCAAAGTCCAATTCCCACTCTGCCTCTGTGAGATTCTTTAGCCTTATCTGGGCATGTAGTGCCTGCCCTATGGCGAGATTCTTTATCCTTAAGTATATCCTTAAGTTTAATGGGATTTCTCCATGATGTGATTATCATCAGAAGATACACCCAGATACACCCAGCTAAGTATGTCTAAGCTCTTATAGATTTGTTTCCTGCTTCTTATTGTCTGTAACCTGGCAATGAATCTATGGAATATCGAAAAATACACATATATTGTGTTGTCTTTCACTATAAATAAAGACACCCAGTTTGTCTGGGCAGCACAATTTGCCTTAGCTGCCTAGACTCAGGCTGCTTGTATCCACTGCTACCTGTCTTTTTCCTTGTTCTTTATGCTTCCTCCTTAGAGGCAAGCCTGAACTGATGCCAAAAGTCAACTATGTGGGAGTTCAACAATTTAACCATTACACCATCTGCTGGTCCCCACAGTAACATTTTTACTAAGTCAATAGGGAATATATAGTTTTATTCTTAATTTCATTTATTTTTATACAGTCAATCACATTATTTAGCTTACAAAGTGAATATTTTAACATATGAACATTTCTCCGTAGTCCAGTTGACTGAACTATAATATATTTTTAACAGAAATTGGCATGTTTCTTTGTTCTATTAATGCTTTTCCTTCCCATTATTCTTCTAATTTTTCTTCCTCAAACCCTACTCTTTCACACACACTATGTCTGTATTTACATGCATTTACTGTGTTATTATATCTTTTTTATTTTTATTAACCTAAGTTTAATATGTCTTCCATTTCTATCAGTGAATAAACTTGTGGGTGCTTACTCAACAAGATCTTTTATCCCATTCTCACATGTAAGTGACTGTTCTCCCACAGAGGAATCTTGGAATAAGCAATATCATTTCTCTGACCTACTTCATGCACTTTCTCTTCCCGGTTTAATTTCAGAAACCACTGTATTTGTCCAGGATTAAGAAAGTGAATCCATTTTTGGTAGGTTTTTTACTCATTTCCCCACTTGTTTTACATTTTATTTAGGAACTTTATGAGGGCTTATAAATTAAAATGGGAAATTAAAAATAAATACAATTCAGCATGAGAAAAAGCATTAACAATGCAAGATAAAATTAACATGATGAAATAGGCAGGTTATAAGACAAGATAAAATTAACATGGTGAACTAGGCAGGTTATAAGACTTAGAGCCCTGTGAGATGAGTACAAATCGATCTCCAGTCTTTCTGATACTATGGGAAAAACACATTTATTCCATAGTTTGAATAGACTCAAAGGGGAGAGCATGCTAAATTCTCAAGGGATATGAATCATAAAATACTCTTTATTGGTCACATAGATGACATGGTAGGCAGTGCTTCACAACTAACCTGGAAAGGAACACTCAGTGTTCTACAGTGATAACTATTACTGATTGCTAAAACACAAACCAGTCAGTAGCTTTTTCTGTAGTCGCTAATGTAGCATGATCCCAAGTAGCTCTTACCAGTCCCCACTTGATGCATAGTTTAAACCTGGACTGTGTGGCAGGAATCTACTACAGGTTCCTAAAGAACTCTCCATAAAGTTCTCTCATTTTGTGTGTATGTACTGATTATGCCACAGACTGTCCAAAGTTATATTTCCTGACCAATATAATAATGCACTGTGTAGCAGCATTTTAGTGAGGTACTGCATGTATTAATGTGATCCAAGAAGACTACAGCGAAGACTCCAAATTTCTGTAACCTAGTGTGGTTGTAGCTGTCATAACCTTGTAGAGTAACACATTACCCACATATTTATGATAATGTTGGTGTAAATAAACCTACTGTGCTGTTAGTTGCATACAAGTATGCACATACAATTAAGATCCTCAAATATGTATACATATAAAAATAAAGATAAAATATATTTGTACATATATTTTCATTTTGAAATCATTCCTTGTTTCCAAGGAATGATTTGTATACCTTGTACCCCTTTGTGAAACACAGTATGTTTTTTTAATAATTGTTTTTACTTATCTATT
>NW_006205216.1:0-447 GCF_000334495.1 Tupaia belangeri chinensis | reverse complement strand
GCCACTAGTTTCAGGACTTGAACCGTGGTCAGTCATAAGGGAATCTAGCCTTTTATTACCTTTAACCACCAGGCCACCTGCCAGCCCTGAAATTGGGTATATATTAAGGAGGGGATATTAAGGAGGGGACACACAATGCCTCTCTTTCACAGGCTTTCTCTGCTCAGCATTAAATCTTCCATATTTTTCCACTTTGTATCAGATTTTAGGGTCTCATTGTTTTTTATGGCTGACTAGTATTCCATAGTGTATATGTGCCACATTTTTTTAATCCATTCAGCTGTTCTTGGACACTTCTTGGACATGGTTGATTTTATGTCTTAGCAATTATGAAAAATGCTGCAATAAACATGGATGTGCAAGTTTTTTGTCTCACTAAGGGTTTTTCTATCTTTTGGATAGATGCCCATGAGTGTAACTGCTGGATCATATGGTAGTTCTGTTTGT
>NW_006205215.1:0-2364 GCF_000334495.1 Tupaia belangeri chinensis | reverse complement strand
CCCGACCTCTAATTGGAGGTGGCATGCGAGGCGGAGGGTGATAGTAATAATCTTCATACCTAGCAATGGAGGGAAGGGAGAAAAGAAAAAAACGAATTAGTTTACTTCAACCCTTCCTAATTTGCTCTTATTAACCTGATCTTCACTATCAAGTTATTCCCTGTTCAAAGACATATCTACTAAAATGCAGACTCACGCAGTGCTTCTGGAGGCCTGTCTAGCAGCTTGGCGCTCTTTCCTTTTCTTGTCTGGTGGCTTGGCTAAGACAATTTCAATTTCTTCCCCTTCTATTTCTTTGCCATTCATTTCATCCATAGCCTATAACAAAATCAGAAAAATTTTAAGTAACAATATCTTAAAATATAACATAAATGTGTCATTTAATATACTCAATAAGCAATTTATAATTATTTTAATTTGCAAAAACTCTATCCAGAAATTAAACAAAAAAAGAAAGTATTCCTTTCCTTCTACCTTACCATTTTTTTAAAGTTTATTACATAAGTAAGAGACAAACAGAGACAGAGAGAGAGAGCATGCCCCTCTGACGGGGTCTCAACACCGTGATCCACCCCACCTATAGCCAGTAAGGCTCACGGGCACATGCAAAGCTGGCACACTCAACGAGCTCTCCGGTGCGAACAGCAGCTTACAGTGGGTCTGCCTCACAGAGCACTGTGTTTTACTACTGCACCACCTTCTAGCCCTTCCACCTTTCTTCTTTTATGTAAATTACACTAAGACCAAAACCAATATACAATTATAGTTAAAAAGGTAAAAAGGCTGCCTATTTGAACCAGCAGTTGGCGTAATGGTTATGTCGCTGGACACCCACATGGCGAACTGCAGTTCGAGTCTCGGACTCAGTAGTTTAAAATAAATGCTGTGTGCATGTGTATGCATGCCCCAAATCCCAAGAGGAGCCTGGAAGAGAAGGGACTGTGGTATGCCCATCCCCCTTGGGGGATGATTTCTCATTCTCTGCCTCTCTGGTGAGCACACAAAACCCTATAGCAAAAATCTTTCTACAAAAATAATAATAAAAAGCTGCCTAGTGCTGCTCCTTAATTCTAACTAACTTCTTAAATTTTGCCATATCAAAGATGCAAATCCACACAAGGAGCAAATGCCAGTATTAATACAAACCAGACCAAAATTATTTAAATCTTTCAGGATCCAATTTTTTAAAAATGTGGCATTCAATATATAGGTTCTTCCACAGTTCTTACACAATTCCAAGACCTTGAAACATAAATCAGGTTACTGAGTGAGGTTATCAATTAAATTCAACAGGATACTGACCCACAAAAAAAGCCTAGGTTTTCCTCACAACATTTAACCTGGACAATAGCTTGCCTTAACAGTTAAAAAAAAAGAAACAGAGCCCCAGGACCAGCAGATGGCATAGCAGTTATGTCACTGGACTCCCACATGGCCAATTGTGATTCAAGTTTCAAACTCAATGGCTTCAAACTCACACCATGAGCATGTGTATATGTGCCCAAGACCCTGGGAGGAGAATGGATGAGAAGGGACTGCGGCATGGCCATCCCCCTGTGGGGTAATCTCTCATTTTCCCTTTCACTGTCTCTGTCTCTCTCTATGGTGAGTGCACACGCCCTACAGCAAAAATCTCCTAAAAAAAAAAAAAAGAGCTTCCAAAAAGGCCTAGACAGAGAGGCCCCAGCAAACACCCTGAAAGCAGTACCTGAGCATTCTGTACTCTAGTCCTTTATTCATATTGTTCCACAGGACAACTTCTGTCACACAGTAAGGTCTGAGAACTCAATAACAAAATGTCACTCCCTCTCTGTATTTTTGGTTCCTCTATACAACCTTTCTTCCCTCTGAGCATACATAATAAAATGTTCTAACTATAAAGGATTTTCAGTATCTAAACAAAAATTAAATTAGTCCTCCAGATTTTCAATTTTCCCTTTTTACCACTCCACCTTTGGGCTGCTTTAGCTAAAGCAACTAAACAAGTCCACAAAAGGTCCCTGGTATAAGCAAAACAAAGGAACATCTCCTCTCTGCCCTGCCTATTCTGAAGAGGGTGACTACTATTTCCTGAACTATAAACTTTAAAATTTCATAGACTTTTTAAGAAAACCATCCTATTTTTATTCTCATTTGGAATACAACCAGCTACCAAAAGAATTAAAAGGAATATTTAGAAAGTTTACATTTATTAGTTATCTTTGCTATATACCACTGGAAATTTTAGATGCCAAACATTAAATTCTGTACTAAGCTATAATTTTTCTTAAAAAATAATTATTTATTTATTCATGCATTTACTTTCATTTGACCAGTGAGCAATAGACACACAAAGAGAGGGAAAATGAGAAGGCAAGCCACCAG
>NW_006205214.1:0-858 GCF_000334495.1 Tupaia belangeri chinensis | reverse complement strand
CCAGTTAATAAAACTATAAAATTATCTTCAATAGTTAATACCACATTTCTTTGTCCTAGTAATGCTTTGCCTCTCTATTTTTCTTCTAAATGTCCTTCCTCAGACTCTCCTCTTTCACACATACTATATCTGGTATTCACATTCATTTACTGTTTTTCTATATCCTTTAGTCAATAAGTTTCAGTCAGAGTGCGGACACTCGGTATATATTGAGTGGGGACATACAGTGTCTCTCCTTCATAGCCTGGCTAGTTTCACTCAGCAGTAAATCTTCCATATTCTTCCACTTTCTGTCAAAAGCCAGGGTTTTGTTGTTTTTTATGGCTGAGTAGTATTCCATAAAGTATATGTGCTACAGTTTTTCAATCCATTCCTCTCTTCCTGGGCATTTGTGTTGGCTCCAGGTCTTAGCAATTGTGAATAGTGCCGCAATAAACACCGATGTGCAAGCACTTTTTCGATTAAGAATTCTTCTGTCCTTTGGGTAGATACCAAAAAGTGGGATTGCTGGATCATATGGCAGTTCTGTTTGTAGATTTTTGAGGAATCTCCAAATTGTTCTCCACAGTGGTTGAACCAATTTATAGTCCCACCACCAGGGTAAGAGTTTCCCTTTCACCACACCCTCACAGAACTTCTCATTTTCTGTTTTTTGTTTTTTGTGTTTTTTTTTTTTTTAATCTTAGCCATTCTGACTGGGGTTGGATGGTATCTCATTGTTGTTTTATCTGCATTTCCCTTTTAATGAGGGATGTTGAGCATTTTTTCATATGCCTTTTGGCTATTGGAATGTCATCCTTAGAGGGTGGTTTTTTCAATTCATTCTACTATCTTTTAATAGGGTTGATCATCTTTTTT
>NW_006205213.1:0-494 GCF_000334495.1 Tupaia belangeri chinensis | reverse complement strand
ATCCAAATACTAATAGGGTTAAAATATTTCCTAATATCTACTGAATCTCCTGCACCAGCCATCACAACAGAATGGCAAAGAGATTCTAGATCAACTCTGTCATCACCCTCCTGAACATTCAGGATGAACTTCAAGAATTTGGAAGAAACACACCATCCATCAGATGACAGGAAATCACTGCTGGATCACGAGAAATATGGGAAAACGAGAAAATACGTCTCCTCCAAGGGAAAAGAGTAACTCATCTTCATCCACAAGCAGTTCGGTGAAAATCATGGAAATGTCTGTTAAGGAATTTAGAGCATTCATAATGTCGAAGCTAACAGAGATGGAAGAGAAGAGAGACAATGAACTGCTGAAGAGGAAGGAGAAAGGAGTTGAAGAGTTCCAGGAGGTGAGGAAATTCATGCAAGATCTAAAAGAGGAATTTCATACTTTACAAAAGAATCAGATGGAACTGTTAGAGATGAAGGCTGTAATACAAGAAGTCAAAA
>NW_006205212.1:6207-8977 GCF_000334495.1 Tupaia belangeri chinensis | reverse complement strand
TTATATTGTTCTATTTTCTGATTGCATTAGCCAAGGCTTCTAGCACTGTACTAAAAAGAACTGGAGAAAGTGGGCAGCCTTGCCTAGCCAGTTTTTAGTGGAAAAGCTTTTAGCTTTTCCCTATTTAGAATAATGGTAGCTATAGTTTTTCACATATGACTTTTATTGTGTTGAGAAATGACCCTTCTAATAACAATCTTGCTGAGAGTCTTAATAATGAAAAAATGATTTATTTTATCAAATGCTTTCTCTGCCTCAATTAAAATAATCATATGGTGATTTAGGAAGGGCACAAATCCAGGCCAGAGCCATCCTGAGATGGATATTGAACTTAAGCTCTAAAATATTGATTTCCTTGACCAAATATGAAGAGTTGCTGCAGAGGCTTCTTGCTCCAGATTAATTTCTAGTGTGTAGGGCTTCCTCTACCTCCTTTTCTCCATTCATCTCTGTTTGTCTCTGTCTTGCTGTGTCTCTCTGTGACATTTAATTAAAATTTTTTTAAGGTAAAGTATTCTCTGGGCTCCCAAGCCCCTGGTGTATTGTGTTAATTGTTACCTTTCCACATTCCATTTAGAAAAGGCACAAACCCAGGCCAGGTCCATCCTGGGGTGGATACTGAAATTCAGCTCTGAAATATTGCTTTCATGTGGTACACATGCGTGCCATGTGGTTTTCATTTTTTCTTTTTAAAATTAAAATTTAACTTTTTTATTATCTTTTAAATTTTTTTCTTCTTTTTAATTTTATTTTTTTCTTCTTCTTTCCTCTTCTCTAATTCTTTTTCTTTATCTTTATTCATTGGCTTCTGAGACTCTATGCACTATGTGTCTAGACAGGTCCAACTGAACAGCTTCCAAACATCAGGAAACTCTCTGCCAATTCATAAACAAACAAACAAGAAACCTCCAAAAATTATGATTTTAAAAAAAATAACACAGGAGAGACCAGCAGTTGGAGTAATGGATATGTCACTAGACTCCCATGTAGTCGACCACAGTTCGAGTCCCGGACTCCTATGTAGTCGATCACGGTTAGAGTCCCGGACCTTGTGGCTTAAACTCACACCGGGAGCGTGTGCGTGCGTGCCCAAGATCCTGAGAGGAGAATAGGGGAGAAGAAATTGCACCATGACCATCCCCCCGGGGGGGTTATTTCTCACTTTCTATCTCTCTGTCTCTCTCTGTCTGTCTATAGCAAAAACCTCTCCAAAAAAAAAAAGAATTAGAAAGAAATACACCATCCATCAGATGACTAGAAATCACCACGGGGTCACAAGAAATATGGAAAAGCAAGAAAATTCCTTTCTTCTTTGGGACCAGCAGTTAGTATAATGGCTATGTTGCTGAACTCCCATGTAGTTGACTGTGGTTTGAGTCCCAGAACCAGTGGCTTAAACTCACACCAGGTGCGTGGTGTACGTGTGAGACAAAGATCCTTTGATTTCTCAATTCCTGTCTCTCTGTCTCTCTCTGTCTTTCTAGCGAGTGCATGGTCCCTATAGCAAAAACCTCTCAAAAAAAAAAAAAGAAAGAAAGAAAAGAAAAAGAAAGAAAAGAAAATTCCTTTCCTCTGAGAGAAAATAATAACTCCTCTTCATCCTTCATTCTCAGATAGTACAATGAAACTCATGGAAATATCTGATAAAGAATTTAGATTACTCATAATGACAAAACTAACAGGCAAAGAAGAGAAGAGAGACAATGAACTCCAAAAGAGGAGGGAGAAAGGAGCTGAGAAGTTCAAGGAGGTGAGAAAATCCTTGCAAGGTCTAAAAGAGGAAATTCACACTATAAAAAAGAATCAAATGGACCTGTTAGAAATAAAAGCTATAATAGAGGAAGTCAAAGCTTCCCTTGAAAGTATAAAAGCATACTAGATCATGAAGAAAATTGAATCTCAGATGTAGAAGATAGAATCACTGACCTAGAAAAATCCACCATGAACACTGAGGAAATTGCCCCCCAAAATGACAATAATATACGAGAAATACTAGATACCATCAAATGTCCAAACATCCAGATAATTGATATCCCAGAAGGTGAAGAGACTCATAAGGGCATTGATAATCTATTCCATGAAATCCTGTAAGAAAACTTTCCAAACCTAGAGAGGCGTTCAAAGATCTAGACCCAAGAAATACAAAGGACTCCAAACAGAATCAACCCAAGAAGATCTTCAAGACGCAAGATACTAAGATTGGCAAGAGAGAAACCTCAAGTTATCTACAAAGGATAGCCCGTCAGGATAACATCAGACCTCTCACTGGAAACAATGTGAGCGAGGAATAAATGGGAAAATATATTCAAAGTGTTAAGGGCAAAGCAATTTCAACCAAGAATACTGTACCTGGCAAGATTTTCCTTCATATGGGAAGAAAAGACAAGAATATTCAACACATTTGTGGCACAAAGAAATGGATTAGTATCTATTGAAGATAACTTTCTAGTATGGTGAACTGTACTGATGAGAAATGTACATATGTTGTAATATTTACTTTGTAAGCTAAGTAATGTGATTGAATGTATAAAAGAAATTAAAAAAAATAAATAATAATAAAATTTTAAAAAGAACCTTGCTGATTTTCTTCTAGGCTTTGTTGTATGTTTTTAAGGGTTTTTGTCCTGTCTTGAGCCAGGTTCATGTACCTACTTGTCGATAGGTTCATGCCCTTACTATTTGAACAGAATCCTCAACTATTTCCTGGCTTTAAGTTTTAAGCAAAGTTCCTTAGCATTTATTTGATTTATTAAAGCTAAAACTGCTTTTC
>NW_006205212.1:0-5601 GCF_000334495.1 Tupaia belangeri chinensis | reverse complement strand
TAATCATATGGCTTTTATCTTTTTTTCTGTTCATAGAGTGTATTACATTTATGGTCTTTTGTATGTTGAACCACCCTTGCAACCTGAAATAAAGCCTACCTGGTCGTGAAGACTAATCTTTGTTATATGTTGTTGGATATGATTTGCAAGTATCTTGTTGAGAATTTTTGCATCTACATTCATCAATGATATTGGTTTGTAGTTTTCCTTTTTTGTCATGTCCTTATCTGTTTTGGGAATAAGGATGATAAAGGCTTCATAAAATAAATTTGGAAGGTTTCCATCCTTTTGGATCTTTTGAAATAATTTGAGTAAGATAGAGGTTAATTCTTCTTTAAAAGTTTGGTCGAATTCAGAAGAGAAGTCATCTGGACTTGGGCTTTTCTTTGTTGGGAAGTTATTTTTTACTGATTCAATCTCCTGGCTTGTTATGGGTCTATTCAGGTTTTCTATGGAATCCTGGTTCAATCTTGGTAGATTTTATACATCTTGGAATTTGTCCATCTCTTCCATGTTCTCTTGTTTGTTGGCATATAGTCACTACTAGTATCCTCTAATGATGTTTTGTATTTCTTTCGTGTCTGTTGTAATTTTGTCTGTTTTATTACGTATTCATCTGGTTACTTTCTTTCTTCTTTATTAGTCTAGTTAACGGTGTGTCGATGTTAATCTTCAAAGAACCAGCTTTTGCTTTTATTTATTTCCTGTATAGTTCATTTATTTTGTTTCATTTACTTATGCTCAAATTTTTATTTCTTTTCTCCTGATTTTTGTTGTTGTTGTTGTTTTTCAATTCCCTGAGTCATGATGTTAGGTTGTCTATTTGGCACCATTCCATGTTTTTCTTATGTGCACTAATTGCTCTTAATTTCCCTCTTAAGACTTCTTTTGCTGTCCCATAGATTATGAAAACTCATATACTCATTATCATTTATTTCCATAAATTTTTTGATTTCAGACTTAATTTCTTCAGTAGTGAGGAAGTCATTCAGAAGTAGGTAGTTCAGTTTCCATGTGCTTGTGTATTTTCAAGGGTGTTTCTTGAAATTAAATTTGTGTTTAAATCCATCATGGTCAGAGAAGATGCTGGATATCAGTTCTATGCCTTTGAATCTGTAAAGGCTTGATTTATATCCTATCATATGGTCAGTCTTTGAAAACATTTCATGCCAGGGTGAGAAATATGTAGATTTTGTGATCTTAAGGTAGAAAGTTCTATAGATGTTTGTCAAGCCCTTTTGATTTATAGTATCATTTAAGTCCTGTATCTCTCTGTTTATTTTTTGTCTAGAAGATCTGTCTAAAGGAGATAATGGGATGTTGAGATTCTCAACAATTGTAGTGTTGCTCCCTATGTCTCCTTTTAGCTTCAGCAGTCTTTGCTTCATGTATTTAGGTGCTCCTGAGTTGGGTGCATAGATATTGATAAACGTTATGTCTCCTTGATGAATTAGCCTGTTTATATAATGCCCTTCTTTGTCTCTTCTTAGTCTTTGTCTTGAAGCCTATTTTATCTGAAATCAGTATCACGACTTCAACCCTTTTTGACATTTGCATGAAATATTTTTTCCAGCCCTTCACTTTTAGTCTACGTTTGTTTTTTTCTATAATGTGCCTTTATTGTAGGTAGAAGATAGAGGGTTTCTGTTTTTATTTTATTTTATTTTATTTTATTTTATTTTATTTTATTTTATTTTATTTATCCATTCAGACAGTCTGTGTCTTTTAATTGGAGAGTTTAATCGATTAGCATTCAATGTTATTATTGATATTTCCAGACCTGTTCCTATCAGTGAGTGAGCCATTTTCTTGATTGTTTTTTATTGTCCTATAACTGTCAGTCTTACTGTTTTGTTTTGTTTTGTTTATGCTATAGGGCACATACATTGCCAGAAAGACAGAGGGACAGAGAATGGAGAGACAAAAAGTGAGAAATCACCCGTCAGGGGAGATGGCCATGCCACAATCCTTTCTCCTCCATTCTCCTCTCAGGATCTTGGGCAAGCAAGCACTAGTGCTTGGCATGAGTTTAAGCCACCAGCTCTGGGACTCAAACTGCAGTCGACTACATGGGAGTCCAGCGACATAGTCATTACACCAACTGCTGGTCCCATGTCATTCTGACCTTTTAGTTTTCCTGGTATAGCACTTCCTTCAGAATCCCTTGAAGAGATGGTCTGGAGTTGGTATGTTTTGTCAGGTTTTGTTTATCTGAAAATGTTTTCATCTTTTTTTCCCCATATGAAGGATAATCTTGCTGGGTATAGTATTCTTAGTTGAAATTATTTTTCATTTAACACTTTGACTGTATTTCCCCATTCTTTCCTTGCCTGCACTGTTTCTGATGAGAAGTCTGATGTTAGCCTGATAGGATAAGCTTTGTAAGTAGCTTGACATTTCCCTCTTGCCAATTTTAGTATCTTGTCTTTGTCTGTGATTTTGGCCAATCTGGCTATGATGCGCCTTGGAGAGGATCTTTTTGGGTTGATTCTATTTGGAGTCTTATTTATTTCTTGGGTCTAGATATTTGAATGCTTCTCTAAGTTTGGAAAGTTTTCTTCTAGGAATTCAAGAAATAAATTATCAATGCCCTTATTATTTTCTTCCTCTTCTGTGATACCAGTTATCTAGATGTTGGCGCATTTGATGGTATCTAGTATTTCTTGTATATTATTCTCGTTTTTCTCGGTTGTTTTATCTGTTTTTTTGATAATTTTTTCTAGGTCAGAAGTTTTGTCTTCTACATTTGAGATTTGATTTTTTTGCATGATCTAATCTACTTTTAATACTTTCAAGGGAGGTTTTAATTTCCTATATCACATTTTTCATCCCTAACAATTCCGTTTGATTCTTTTTTATGGTGTCTATTTCTTCTTTCAAATTGTGAAAGGATTTCCTCATCTCCTGGAGCTCATTGTCTCTTTTCTCTTGCATCTCTTTAGTTTGGTCATCTTAAATATTCTGGATTGGTTATCTGACATTTCCATGACTTCCATTGTATTGTCTGTGGGTGATGCGGAAATGACATTTTCCCTTCAGAGGGAGACATTTTGTTGGTTTCTCATGTTTCTTGTGCCTTTGCAATTGTTCCTAGTCATCTGGTGATCTATACATTTCTTCTTAAATTGTTCAAGGTATCTCTGCGTGTTTGAAAATGTGCAGGAGTAGATAACTGGTGGCCTCTCTTCTGTTCTGTCTCCCTGTTGCTCACCAGTACCCTGCACTTTTGTCACTGGTCCTGGGTGACCCAAAGTCCTCCCTGTTTCTAAAGAACAAGTGTACCTGAAACTGAGCTGCTGAGCTTCACCTCAGGAGCAAAGAAAAGATTGCACGCAGTGCACTATCTAAAACACTGAAGTTCCAAGAGTTAAAAGACGAGTGGGGTAGATGAGTCACAGGTCTCAGCAGTTAGGCCCTGCAGCCACAGGAAGCCTCCTGATAAGTTCACTTCTGAATTCTACAAAATGTTCAAAGAAGGTTAACCTCCATTCTACTCATTTCTGAACATCCAAAAGGAAGGAAGCACCCCAAATTCATTTTATAAAGCCTCCATCACTCTCATTCTCAAAACAGATAAGGATACAAGTAAGGAAATCTACTATCTCTGATGAATATAGATGAAAAAATTCTCAACAAGATACTAGCAAATTGTATCTGACAACATATAGAAAGATTATACAGCACAGGGATTAAGACCACTGAAGATTTTTGGCCCAGATTTCACCCTCCATCTGCTCAGATTTAGCCATGACAAGCCAATCACCAGTCATCTATATTGACTCTAAGCAGCTCTTTTCAGGCATTAAGACCACCGAAGATCTTCTGCCCAGACTTCACCTCGTGCCAGATCTAGCCAAAACAAGCCAATCACCAGCCATCTATATTTGAGTTTTCAATGGCACCTTTCAGGAATTAGGACCACTGAAAACCTGAACAGATTTCACCCTCCTGTCCTCCAGATCTAGCAATTTTAGAACACCCTATTTATGCTCTCTGTCTTTCTCTCTCTTTTTAATTAAAAAGAAATTAAATTTCTTAGCTATCTGATAGTCTATTATCTTGCTAATTCTAACCTTCCCCTCCACCCACATAGGACAAGCCATTTTTTGCTTAATTTTTTTTCTTTAAAACATATTTTTGTCTTGTTTTTTCTCTTTTTCATTTTTATTCTTTTTCTTTTCCTTTTTCTTTTATTTTTTTCTCACTTTTATGCTCAGCCTCCACACACAGTTTCCAGACAGGTCTAGGTACACAGTGGTCAAATATCTGAATAATTTCAGGGTCAGATTAATACTCAATTTTCATGTAATCTACTGCACAAAGAGAGAAAAATGATATTGCTTAGAGATTCCAGATCACCTCCTGCATGCTTCTGAATGCTCGGGTTTAACACCAAAAACTAGGAAAAAATGTTTAGTCCATCACGTGAGAAATCAGCTCAGAGGCACAAGAAATATGAAAAAGTAAAAAAAAAAATCTTTCCCCTGAGGGAAAAGAATAACTCCTCATTGTCCACAGACAATACAAGAGAACTTGTGGAATGTCAGATAAAGAATTTAAAATATCCATAGTGACAAAGCTAACAAAGATGCAAGAGAAAAGAGACAATGAGTTCAGGAGGCAAAGAAGTTCTTACACAATCTGAAAGAGGAAATACATACCATAAAAAAGAATCCAATGGAGCTGTTAGAGATGAAGGCTGTAATACAGGAAATCAAATTTCCCCTGAAAGTATTAAAAGCAGATTAGACCATGCAAAAGATCTAATCTCAGATGTAGAATATAGAACTTCTGACCTAGAAAAATTCACCAAACAGACTGAGAAAATAACCCCCCCAAATGACAATAATGTACGAGTAAAACTAGATACCATTAAGCACCCAAACATCTGCATCATTGGTACCCCAGATGCTTAAGAAACTAATCAGGGCATTGATATTCTATTCCATGAAATCCTGGAAGAAAACTTTCCAAACCAAGAGAGATGTTCAAATATCCAGACACGAGAAATAAATAGACCATAAATAGAATCAATCTATGAAGATCCTCTTCTTTCTTTCTTTTTTTTTTTTCGAGAGATTTTCGCTATAGGGCATGTGCGCTTGCCAGACAGACAGAGAAAGACAGAGAGACAGAAAGCGAGAAATCACCCCCCAGGGGGGATGGTCACGCCACGATCCCTTCTCCTCCATTCTCCTCTAGGGATCTTCTGAACTCCCATGTAGTCGACCGTGGTTCGAGTCCTGGACCCGGTGGCTTAAACTCACACCAGGTGCGTGTGTGTGTGTGCCCAAGATCCCAAGAGGAGAATGGAGGAGAAGGGATTGCGGCATAGCCATCCCCCCTGGGGGGTGATTTCTCACTTTCTGTCTCTCTCTATCTCTCTGACAAGAGCACGCACCTTTTAGCAAAATCCTCTCAAAAAAAAAAAAAGAAAAGAAAAGAAAAAAGAAAAGAAAAGAAACAGTGCTAGCAAAGAAAAAATGGGGAAATATATTCAAAGTGTTAAGGGAAAAACAATTTCAACCAACAATACTATACCTGGAAAGATTATCCTTCATATGGGGAACAAAAAGACAAAAACATTCTCAGAAACACAAA
>NW_006205211.1:0-2281 GCF_000334495.1 Tupaia belangeri chinensis | reverse complement strand
TCAGAGAAAGGAAAATAAGTTTACCTTGGATATGAACTCAAAGCAAAGTAGTAGCATATTTTAACATTCAAAACTGGGATTTCCCAATGTGACATATTATTAATTCAAACCCTTCTAGCCCATGAGACACTGGGATACTTACTGGTAATCTGTGTATAGTACATAAAGAGGTAAAAATAGGTCATATTTTATTCTATGCTGAGGCTTATTAATGAACACTTTATTTTACAGGGAAACTTACCTGCTATTTTTTACTGTATGTCTGTTTATTCTATTGTATTATTTTTTTTAATAGTAAAAATTTAAAATTCTATGCAGTCATTACTTGAAACATTTTTAGGCCTCTGCCTGCCCTGTCACTATCTTTATGTGATCTGGCAGGAAATACAGAAATTATTGCATTTTTCCCAGTAAAGTAGTTTAGCTACAGAAAGGCTCTTCATCAATTTTCTGTGTATGATGTGGTCTTTTTAAAGAATCTAACTTGTTTTAAGTTCATTTTTTCATACAATTAAACATTGCTTACCGTCAAATTATTATGTGTTGAGTTGCCAAATGATTGAGATTATTTTTAAATGTTTTGTTTACCATTTTTAGTTAAATTTTACATTCATTGTGGAAAAAGAAATAATTGTGTCAACACATTAAAATATTTTATCATGATCAGTAGTAACCCCTTAAGCCTGGAATGTCAGTGAAATTCAGCAATAAGAAATCCATTAGCATAATTAATAACATTACAGAAGTAGCAAGAATGTGGTGTGTTCTGATCATAATGCAAAAAAGACATACCAGGACTTCCATGTTCCTTGCTGCTCACCACCCTGAAAGAGGTGGTTGTGAGGGAAACCAACTCAAGGATATTGGTTCTGAGCCTCCAAGTTTGTCCGAGCAAGCAGGCGCTGAGCTAGAAGGATCTGCTCTAGCCCATCCTTGGCACTCTCCTGCTGACTTCTATGCGATGTACCCACCACCACTGTTGATTGGAGCATTTGACATTGGAGAACAAAGAAATCATTATGGAGAAAGCCTGTCTGCTTGTAGGGTGAAAGTTTGTGAGGTAGTACTCTATTTTGTTGAATAAAATTCCAGAATAATTACACAGGTTTTATGGCAGGTAATCTTCCTATATTCATGGTGGAGTAGATGCTATTGGGAAGGCCCAGGAAGTGATTTATGGCCAAAATTATATATACACCACAGAGTATTATTTTTGGACTTCAGTGAATATCATACTAAAATTCTCCAAATGGATGCTCATGCAAACTTGAGTGATGTAATAATTGTCCAGGTCATGGGTTTCTACCTAACAGTGGACAGCCAGATAAGAAGTTCATGCAAACCTTTGTTCTGGCTCCCAAAAGATCTGTTCCAAATAAGTTTCATGTTCACAGTGATGTATTTTGTAATGAAGATGAAGTAGTCGGAGATTCTGAACCAGAGCTTATAAAGAATCTCAAGATGAACTAGAGAGAAACAAGAAGATAAACAACCATTTCTGGAAACTGTGCAAGAAAATGCTAACAGTAGTTTCTATGAAACTCACCATGTGACTAATGGCAAAGAGGAACCTTTGGAAGAATCCTCTTCTGAGCTGAACCTAAGCCAGAATCTGAAACAAAGACTGAAGAATTGAAACCACAAGTGGAGGAGAACAACTTTAAAGAGTTAGAAAAGTCTACTCCTACTCTTCTTCTTGTGGAATATGTTTCTTGTACATTGAAATAGATTTCTCTGTAGCTATCATAAGTGGTCCCTGTGACAGGGACCACTCAAGTCAAGAATTGAAACTAAACCCTAAGTTCAGTCTCAGCCACCTCATGTGCATGAACAATGATCTAGAGAATGACCAGGTTTCCCTCCTAGATGACCAAGATGAGACAGAGGATATATGGAAGAGAATGATTCTGACAACCATTGCATAACTTGCTGTCTAGACAGTCATCAACTTTTTGTTGGTGACTTGCCATATGATATTCATGCAAATGAAATCATATGGCAGGTTGAAAGAACTCTTCATGAGTTTTGTTCTGTCACCAAAAGTATTCACAAATATTGAATATAACAGAAAATAAGAGTAAAAAGGTATTTATCTTCAGTCTTTACATACCACAAATTAAAACAAACATACATATATTAAAATATCATAAGGAGAAGTTTACGTGGTGATTTGCTCAATTCTAGTACTGTTCAATTTAATGTTTTGTCCCCTTTACAGTGAAACATAGTAATAATATCCATCTACTATTTCTGGGTTTTTAAATTTAATTTATTTTTTACA
>NW_006205210.1:0-1068 GCF_000334495.1 Tupaia belangeri chinensis | reverse complement strand
TAACAAAACTCCAGTTTACTATTATTTTTATTTTTATCATTTCATGGTGGGTATTCTGTTGTCTTGTTGATATTTAGTTTAAATTGTTTAAAATTTTATTTATCTATTTTGAGAGAGAGAGAGAGAGACAAACACTCTCAGTAGGGTCTCAGGCTGTTAATAAGGTAGAAGACAGGCACACACACATATAGTTAGGGCATAGACCTTTAAGATAGTGCCAGCATACAGATGGAGTCACTCTGGTCAAGCTTTTAATAAAAATCACACACTGTTTTCATTAGAAATCAATTGTTAATTCTCACTGCTCACTCACACAAACAACAGCTTATAGCCAGAGCTACTTACAGCCTGCTTGAGATAATGGCAGCTAAAACTAACATTTTCCATAACATTGCTACATTCCAAACAGAGAATGTAGTCTCTCTTGGCCTTGAGAGCAAGAAAGTAAAGGACCTTGAGCAATAACTTGCCACAAAGCTTGTACCTACAAGATAATGGGATCTAAATGAGTTTACATTTTAGAAGCATGAGGGGAAAGTACACCAAAGAACAAAGCTTTATCTTAGACTTGTAGAAAACATGATAAAACTAGAAGTTTATGGGCCACAAACCTCAGACAAAGGTCTGCTGAATGTTAATGAACTGAGGTCTGAATGTCTAAAGTCTTGTATTTTGTGAGCCCACCCTCAAATAGAAGGGTTATGTAAATCACCTGACATATAGCCCCCATGAGGGAAATGCATGCCTCCTTGCTGAGATAAAAACTCCTATCTCAGCTCCTCTTTGGGAATCCATTCCCGGGATCCTTTCGTGCTTGGAAGCTTGGTCCTTCCTCTCTCACTTAACAAAACTCCACTTTACTATCCCTTCCCTTTGTCCATGTCTCTAATTCTTAAAGAACCTGGTCGTCTCACAGTCTTGAATTTAGCACCAGTGTTTGGTCTAATCACCCCAACTTCCTGCATCACTATACCCAGACATCTCAGACTTCCCAGAGTCAGGATCACAGGCATGCATGCCTGGCATGTGCAGATAATCTAGGGAGTCAAACCTGGGATCTACTGCAGG
>NW_006205209.1:100030-102921 GCF_000334495.1 Tupaia belangeri chinensis | reverse complement strand
TTTTAAATAACCAGAGAGTTTTTTTCTTCCAGCTCTTTATTTATTTATATTTGTGATTCTTATTTTTAAAATTTGACCATAGAAAGAGAGAGAAAGGGAAAGTGATAAAGCAAGTTGCCAGTCCCAGGACTCAAACTGCAGTAGGCCATGTGGGAATCCAGCACCTTTAATCACCATGCCCTCTGTGAACCCTGACTTATTTTTAAAGATTTAAATTCCTGGAATCAAATAGTTTGCATTTGATTTACAATATTTTTAGTAAAAAAGTATATTTTTATTCTTAAAAAAATGGACAAAATAACAATTCTTAAGGTTATTTTGAGATTCGTTGAAATTATAAATATTAGTGTTATTTTTTAAATTCTCTAAATCAGTTAAAGTTCTCCCCTAATTCCGGGTTATTCCTACAATTAGAAAAATGTGATATAATGTGTGATGTTAAAAAAAAAAAAAGACATAGAAAATGCAAAAACACAGCCCTGCTTTTTCTGGGTTTTGCCACAGGGCACATGTGCTCACCAGAGAGAGACAGAGAGAATGAAAAAAAGTGAAAAAGCACCCCTTCACTCCAACTGGAGGAGGACGGCCATGCCTCAATCCCTTTTCCATACTCCTCTTGAGGTTTTGGGCTCACACACACATGAGCCTGGCGTGATTTTCAAGTCACCATCTGGAACTCGGACCATGGTCGCCCATGTGGAAGTCCAACATGTTAACCACCATGCCACCTGCTGTTCCCACACAGCTGTGTTATTACAAAATCGGACTAGTTGTGTTACCCTTATGGAAAATAGGTTAAATATCTAAAGGGCTTAGAAGAATTTGTAAGAAGAGCTGTAAGGCCAACTCATGAAGTGATAACATATCTTGACTATCCCAAACTGTATAGTATAAACTCCTAAGCCTGACAAAGAAGGGATTAAAAACAGTCTTAGGGATAGAATAGAAGGAAAACAAAGGTAAATTTCAGGAGCCAATGAAAAAAGAAACACAGATGCTGGTCTTAAAAAAAGAACTCAGATCAAAATAGCAAAAGGAAGACTCTTGGATGCAGGAAGATGAAAACAGATATGCTTTACAAAATTCATCCTTGAATATAGCTCTCAAAGAAAACAACAGAAGGGGTGGAGTAACAAATCTACCAGGGGAAACCAAAGAGGATTTGAAAAGTAGGCTTATCTTTGAGTAACTGAGTCTTAAATGAACTAAATCTGCAGAAACAGATAACTAGGAAATAAAGAGAAACTCCAAAAGTAGAAAAGAGGAGTACTGAGGACATTAGATTAGGCCAACTAAAATTAAAAAAAAAAAAATGCTACTAAGGACTTATTCCCTAGCAAACTATAGTATACACAACAGGAGACTATAGAAGTCTAGAGATGTAACATAGAATTCTGAGGGAAAACTCAGAAAACAAAACCAGAAAACAGTAGGTACATAAAAATCAGCAGGAGTATTTTCTTTGGTTTATTTTCCACAACAGGGCTACCTTGATCGTATTTGTAATGGTCAATGAGAGAAGAAAAAGCAACATAGATAAGTGTATCTTTAGAACAAAACAGGGATGATAAGGAGACATGCATTCTGAGAGAGAAATGTGATCTTAATAATAGAAACATCAGAATTATAAATGTACATGAAAGGATAACAATACTTAAAGATAAATAGTGTTAGAGGAAATTAACTCTGTGTGTGGGATAGGAAATATATACTTTGAAGGATACGTGGCCAAAGTTCTAGAATTGAAGTCCAGATTTGATGAAAAGGAAGATATCAAATCAGTAAAGAGGAATGTGTGAAACAATTTATCAGGCAGTATGCAAAGGTCCAGAGTGTAGAGATTTGGGGGAATGACTGAAGGCCAGTGGGACTGGAATACAGAGGGCAAGTTCCTATTATTGAGGAAATGAGGCTGAGGATGCAGAGACCAGTCGAGTTGGTAAGTTTCCCTGCAATTACTGATCTGACCTTGACCATCAACTATGATGATTTTTGAACACACTCAAGCAAGCAATCTAACATCTCCTTCCATTGAAGGATTCTTGTTAATACTGCAATAATTCAGTTTTGCACCTTCTGCCTTCCCAGGTACTATTCTCCCCTCATAATGGCTTTGACCACCTTTCTAATATTAAAAACTACTTTGCCTTGTGAAAATTTCAAACCCCACAGGGTCAACCCTGCTCTCTCTCATATTCAAAGGATTTCTAAAGTTACGGTAATTTAGAAAGATCTTTTGTGGAAACAGATGGTGGCACAGCAGTGAAGTGCACTGCTCTGGAAGGCAGAGAATGTTCCAAGTTCAAGTCCCAAGACCTCTCTAGACTTGACTCTTACGAGGGAGAATCTCAGTATCATCAAAATAAATAAATAAACTAGTAAAATAGCATATTATTTAGCCTTAAAAAGAAAGAAAATTCTGACAGCATTGACAAACCTGTGAGAACATGATGCAAAATGAAATCAGTCAGTCAAAAAAAGACAAATTGTTTGACTCCATTTATTTGTGGTACCTAGAGTAGCTAAATCAGTACAAACAGAAATTAGAATGGTGATTTTTTTCAGTACCCAGGAGAAAAAAAGTTATGACAAGTTATTGTTTAATGGGTATAGAGTTTCAACTTTTCAAGATGAAAAACATTCTGAGAATTGGTTGCACAACAGTTTCTGTCCTAAACACTACTGAATTGTGTACTTAAAATAGTTAAGATGTTAAGTTTTATGTTATATGTATTTTATCACAAATAAAAATAAATAAGAAAGATAACCTAGTTAAGGATCTCCCATCCTCATTTCAACAAGATCCATACGTATTTACCTAAAGACTACATCACATTGCACTAAAACTATTAATGCTATACACTGCTAGTTTCTAAGTTCCTTGAGGAAAG
>NW_006205209.1:81697-99803 GCF_000334495.1 Tupaia belangeri chinensis | reverse complement strand
TTCCATGTAACTTGTTTTCCCACAACTAGAACAAGGTTGGCACTCCGTGAAGGGAAGTTAGATGAATATGTACCACTTACTTAAACGACTTTATCTTGTGTGAATAAACAATACTGTAAGTAGATTTATAACAACTTCAGAATATGGAGGATAGCTTCCAATATCAGGTAAGAATGGTGCCTCACTGGTTCTGATAAAAATAAAAATCACTGTGACATTTCCCCATCATTTCAATATGGCAGAAATACTTACCAAACTTCACAAAAATCATTGCCCTTTTTCTTCTGTATCGATTCCTAAGGACCGTAACACAAGCTAATTTTAAAATGTCTGCATGACTCAAGGCCACTCCCCTTGAATCCATTATCTAAAGAACTCAAGGTTAGGCCCAGGCAGTTCCTTGCTGTAGAACCATTGGGGTTATTTAGAACCATGGTAATTTACTTACCATGATAATTGATGATACTGAGCACTTTTTCATGTATTTATTAGCCATCGGCATAACTTCCTTTGTGAATATCTCTTCAAATCTTGCTACTTATAACTGGTTTGTTTTTATCAATAAGTTGTAGGACTTTATTTTGGCTTCACGTCCTTTGTCAAACATTTATGTTGTGAAAATTTTCACTTAGTATTTGCCTTGTCTATTTGTTTTTTCCCTCCCAAAGGATTTATTTCATGAAGTTTTATTTACATTCAATTATTGTACATCTCTATAGCACATAATGTTTTTCAAGGTATAGTACATGACAATCAATTTAAGAATATTACCATATACAACATTTTCACCAGGGAACTTTACTTTCTTCTATTAAGTGACTCTTCTCTAAGCTCCTCCCACCCCCCTCACTATCCATTTCCTTCCCATACAGTTTCTTGTATCTACACTTGTTCTCCCTAGTATGTTTAGATCTTCCAATTTATGCTGTGGAGTACAGACATTTGGTATATATTAAGTGGGGATATGAAGCGTTTGTCTTTCTTAATTGCTTACTACACTTAGCATTGAATCTTCTATATTCACCCACTCTGAATCACATGACAAGGTTTCATTGTTCTTTATGGTTGAGCAGTATTTCACAGTGTGCCACAGTTTTTCAATCCATTATTAAGTTCTTAGGCATTTAGGTTGATGCCATGTCTTAGCAATTGTGAATCATGGCACAGTAAACATGATGTGTAAGTAGCTTTCTGACTCTGTGTTTTCTCAGCCTTTAGGTAAATACCCGAGAGTGGTTCTACTGGATAATATGGTAGTTCTAGTTGTAGGTTTTCGAAGAACCTCAACATTGTTTTCCACAGTGGCTGTACTAATTTACATTCCCACTAACAGTACAAAAGGGTTCCCTTTTCACCACAGCCTCACTAGCACTGTCATTCCTTACTTTTTTCATCATACCCATTCAAACTGGGGATAAGTGGTATCTCATTGTGGTTTTGATTTGCATTTCCCTTATATGAGAGGCTGAACACTTTTTCATATATATTTTGACCATTCCTATGTCTTCCTTGGAGAGTCATCTGTTCAGCTCCTTTGCTCATGTTTTAGTTGGATTATTCATTTTTTAACGGGTGAGCTGCTTGAGTTCCCTATGTATTCAAAGGTTATTAATTTTGAAGTTTAACTTATCAATATTTTCCTTTTAGTATCTGTCTTTCTGTATCATTTCCAGGAAAAAAAAATGGCCTTTTTCCTGGTTGTAAAGATATTCTTTTATGTGTTAATTGAAAAGTTTTATAAATTTAGCTTTTATGTTTATGCATATACCTAAAAAAAATTGTATTATATGGTATAAAATAGGTTTTAAATTTCTTTTTATCCATACCAATATCCAGTTCCTCTTTTATATGGTTACTCCATATTCATCTTATCCATTTCTTGAGAACACTTTTTATTACCCATTGAATTTCTATCTACCTTTGTATTTTTACTATATATATATATATGGGGATTTATTTTTAGATGTTCTGTTTTATTTTTCTGTATATCCTTTCAACAATACCAGATGGTCATGATTACATTAGATTTATAGTAAGTCTTGAAATCAGATAGCATATGTAATCCAAATTTTTCTTCCTTTTCAAAATTGTTTTTGCAGGTGGGGTCTATTTTAGGGTCTTTTGCATTCCCATATAGAATGCAGAAAAAAATTATTTAACATTTCCTTTGTGTAAAAAATTTTATGGTTTGAAGTTAATTGTAAAATAGGTTAAGATTTTAAAACTTTTCTATTTATGTCAGTTTTAATAAATTGTGCTTTTCAAATATTTTTTTGAGAGAGATGTTTGCTATAGAGAGCATGTGCTCACCATAGAGACAGAGAAAAGAGAGTCAGAAAATAAGAAATCACCCTTTGTCACCCCAGAGAGAATGGGCACATTGCAATCCTTTCTCCTCAATTCTCCTTCTGGGATTTTGGGCCCACACTCACACACACACACAGCATGAGTTTCAAGCCTCTAGGTCTGGGACTCAAACTGCAGTGTCAGACACATGGGAGTACAATGCCTTAACCATTATGTCACCTACTTGTCCCTCAAGAATTTTTTTTTCATCTTATCTAAGTTCCTGAATTTATCAGCATAAAGATTTTCTTTGAATCCTTATTTTTTCATCTTATCTAAGTTCCTGAATTTATTAGCATAAAGATTTTCTTTTAATCCTTATTATCATTTTAATGTTTGTAGGATCTGTGATGATGTGCTTTCATTTCTGATATTGGGAGTTTTTTTGGTTTTTTTTTTTGAGAAAGAGATTTTTGCTATAGGATGCATGCACTCACTGGAAAGACATAAAGTGAGAAAGCACCCTCCAGAAGGGATGCCCATGCCATAATCCTTTCTCCTCCAGTCTCCTTTCAGGATTTCGATCATGCATGCACAAGCACCTGGCATGAGTTATAAGCTATTGGGTCTGGGACTTGAATTGTGGTCAACTAAATGGGAGTCCAGGAATGTAACGATTATGTCATCTGATGGTCCCTTTACTTTTTTTCTTTTTACTTATTAGGTTAATTTATTAAACTTCCAAATAATTAATTTTAAGTCAGTTTTTAAAAAGAATTACTCAATTTTATTATTATTATTATTAATTTGATCAGAGAGGAAGGTGGGAGTAGGAAAGCAAGCTGCCAGGTCCAAGACTCAAACTGCAGTGGGCCATGTGAAACTCCAATGCCTTAACCACTATGCCAACTGCCAGCCCACAAATAATCAATTTTTGATTTTGTTTTTTTCTCTTACTTTGCCTACTCTTTGTTTTTTTATTTCCATATATATTTAATTGAAGATATTATAATTATTTTTAGTTAATTAGCTTTTTTATATCTTAAAGTGGAATCATAGATCATTTTTTAAAATTTTCTTAATATTACCATTTAAAATTTATATTTTCTCAGCTACTTCCACAGATATTTTATTTTGTGAGGGTTTTTTTTTGGGGGGTGGGGCTGTTGTCTGTTTATTTTTGTTGTTGTTGCTCCTGAGCCCTCCTCTCCCATCCCTAACTCCCCACCCCCTCCCATGCAGTCTCTGGTATCTACACATACTGTCTCTGCTATTATATCTTTCAGTTACTAACAATAAAAACACATACCATATTGTGTTTTGCTATTTTTCCAATTTTTATTCTAACTTCCTATGCCATTTCTTTTTTAATTCTTGGGTTATTCTATAGTGGTTGTTTAATTTTAAAATATTTGACAGTTTTTCAGATATCCTTCTGTTATTGATTCCAAATTTAATGTCATTTTATTAAGAGAACAATCTTTGATCCTATCCTTTTGAAACAATATATTGAGATGTGTTTTATGCCTAGCATATGGTATATCTTAGCAAACATTTGATATGCTCTTGAGCAAGAAAGTTAAGTTCTCAATAATTTTATTACTGTTAAGTAATACATCGTTACTATTCTGAGACTCAGTATGGTGAGGGAATCCCCCTCTGGGACATTGCTGATCTCATATCAAAGGGAAAAGAGAGTATAGCTTAATATACATTAGCTATAAATGTTCTCCCTAGAAGTGACATATACTACTTTTAATCACATGTTTTTTAGCTGGGGGAGCGGGGGAAAAAAAAAACAACAAAAACAAAACAAAACAAAACAAAACAAAACAAAACACATGACTGTTTCTCATCAGTCAGGAAGAGATGCATAACCTCCACCAAAAAGGAGTAAGCAATCTGAACACATGCATAATCCATGACAAAGACATATTAGGTTTTAGGAACTCTTGATATTCCCCCCACATAGTGCTCCCATCAGTCACTTCTTTGGATTCCATTGCCTGTATTGTTGTCCAAGCCATTCTCATGGTCCATGAGGACTGCTGCAAGAAAGCTCTTAATAGATTTGTCTGCATCTACTTTGGCTCTAGGACAGCAGTTAAAGCACTCAACAAAAACCTGACCATGCCACCACACACATTCTTTTTCTACCGTCTTTGTCATTACTCACCAGCCTCTGAATTTAAAATCCCTTAATGACTTGCCATTGCACTTAGGTTGGAATGCAACCTTTTCATGTGGTCTGCAAGGCCTTGCATAACTTGGCCTCATGCAATGCATGCTCACTTGTAACCACTCTGGCCCTCACTCACCAGCCTTATGGCTCAGTATTTTGAATGCATTGGTCTATTTATAGTATGGATTTTGCAAAGGTTATTCCTGCTACCTGGAATGACCTTTCCTACACTCTCCTCCTGCCCACTTTAACATCTGTTAGAGCTTTCCTAACCCTGCTTATTCTTAATTAAGGTACCTTTTAATTTTATTTAAACCAGATACAGTTTCTATTTATATGTTTATGTGCATGGTTACTTTTCTCCCTTTAAGGACCACAGAATTATTCATATCACTCAGTTCAGGAGCACAGTTATCTCCAGTGTAAGCTAAAAAATTCTCTTGTTTTACTTTTATCCTCTATTACTCTATATTATTCATTTTCTCTTTATCACATTAGCCCTTAACTCTAATTTTTTAAAGGCTGTCTCTCAATTTTATTACATCTATCAACTAACATATAAAACAGTGTTTTGTGTGAGTGTTCTGATTTTTACTTTCCTCATGAGGTATGAAATGTCTGAGAGTTACCTATGTTGCTGTGTGACTAGAAAACTTGTCATTTATGACTAATCCTCTGATATTACCACTTCTCATGTGAAGAAACAAAGGGCAGTGAGGCTGAATAGGGTCTTAAGATTTCTCAGGTAACATTTTATAATTCATAAATGGAATCCATATTTAACTCACTTCACCATCAGGATTCTACAACTCCCTCCCCATCAAGTATTCTTTGCTGTCAGTATACCCTTCCTAAAGATATCAACATTTGATATTAGACAGGATATATGACTCAGCCAAATGATAGAGACAGATTTAAAATCTACTTTTCTCATAGTCCATGCAGTGTTGACCCATTTCTTGTATGGGTCAGTGCTGCCTGAGTCAGACCCCGAGTGAAAATTCAAGGTCTAATTTCCTGCACTGATTTTAGAATTCAGGTATTTTTTTCTTCCTAAAGTCAGCTACAGAAACTTACGGCAAACCTCAAACCCTGTGCCAGCACTTAGCTTTGTGCAAAGCTCTCCTGTTTGCCCAGTCTCAAACCAACTATTTGAACTTGGCAAAGCTGTTTACTTTCAAGCCTCGGTTGTCAATAGATCAAGTAGAAACATTGATAACTCAATGAAGTTCTGGGCAGTCTGCCCATCAGGAACATCAACATGATACATTTTTATGTACAGGGAGATTTACTCTAGGAACCTAAGCAAACAGGAATTCCTGAGTTTTGATCCAGAATGAATATTAGTGTTGTCCACACCCACCCTGGCAAGGGTAGTGAGGAAGCTGTGTAAGCATCTGTCTTGGCTAAAATAGCTTTTTGGATCTTAAAAGGTGCTAATAGGCCTGAAGCTTAATAGGTATAAATAAATAGCTACAGGAACTGAAGCTGATATTCTCAAATGATGGGTGAAAAGGGCCATATTCTCCCTCTCTCAACGATTTCTACCTGAATGTCTGCTCTCTGGCAGGTGCTATGTCAGAAATGGAGGGTGCTCAGGCTAGAATACAAGGTCCCTGCACTCATTGTAGTCACAGACTAGTGGGAGAGAAAAGTAAAAGAGGTGGAAAAAGTAAAGCCCCCTTAGCAGCGCTGTGCCATCCCCTTGAATAACTGAGGTCTAAGACAGCCTGACAAGGCAAACCTCATGGTGGCAGAGAGAAGAGAGCTGCTGATCCGGGTGACTATTAAAATATATTTTGCACACTGCAATAAGCCAAGTGAAGATAGATCATTAAGCTGTAATGGGCAGGCCTGGCATGGAGATTTATCAGGCAATGCTGTTTCTGTTAGGCACTCTGGAAATGAACTCCCAAGGGGTGTCAGGATACACAGTAAAACTTTCATTCCCTCTAGTTTATCTAAAAAGAGTAACTTGGGTTACATATGAGATGACTCACCAAGAAATATATAAACTCAAGACTTGTGTGTGTGTATAATTGTTATTCTGACATCTGATTTTCCATTTGATGTTCTCTGAGTATTTTTCCTCTGTCTTTCTTCAATTTCCAAACACTTCAGTGGCACTCTCTGCTGCTCCACTGTCCCTGCCTTCCTGCTGTATTACTTTTTGATAAATTTGTAAATCTAAAGGGAAATATTTTGAAATTAGGAATATAATACAAGTTTTTATTAAGTAAATGCAATATGTTCATTTTAGCAATATATTTTATAATAAAACATTGTGTTTTAGAAACATGATAGGTCTTCCAGGCTTCAAAATTTATACTCTTTTTTATGACTACACTTAATTTACTATTCTCAGCCTCCTTGGAAGAAGACATAGCCACCTCTTCTAGAAGAAAACAGAGAACACTATTATGTGTAATTCAGGGTCACTATCTATGTTTGCATAAATTACTTCAAGGGTGCTATTCACATATAGTCTAATGAAAGGCACCTGGAAGTTGTGCAGTGTACAACTTGGGCTTCTGTGCATGATAGACATCTATAAGTTTTTCTTTTTAGTGATACTGTGTAAAATTAAGAGACCATATATAATGGATGATATTTAATGAAGGGATTAGATATGAGAGCTAATGTTCTTTTTGTTCTAATGTCTGAGTCTAGACATTCTACACACTTAAAAGAAAAGACATAGCCACCTCTTCTAGAAGAAAACAGAACACTATTATGTGTAATTCAGGGTCACTATCTATGTTTGCATAAATTACTTCAAGGGTGCTATTCACATATAGTCTAATGAAAGGCACCTGGAAGTTGTGCAGTGTACAACTTGGGCTTCTGTGCATGATAGACATCTATAAGTTTTTCTTTTTAGTGATACTGTGTAAAATTAAGAGACCATATATAATGGATTATATTTAATGAAGGGATTAGATATGAGAGCTAATGTTCTTTTTGTTCTAATGTCTGAGTCTAGACATTCTACACACTTAAAAGAAACAGCTCATTAGTCTTGTGGATGACCTTGAATCTGAGAGACAGGATTGTGATGAGAGTTCTAAGACAAAACTGATCATGAAACATATAGCCCGATGTAAGACTCAACTGTCCCCCAGCATGCCTAAGAGTCTAATGAAATATTTAGCCAAATCCCGATGTCATAATCTAGACAAGAAGTAAATGCCAATAAGATCAGTGGTTTAGTTTGGCACCAAGAACCGTAAGTGAAGTGGGTAAGTGGTAAGGACATTCCACTCAGCAGAAGTAGTTGCACACTGCTGCCGTGATTGGACTACTTCCCTGTCTCTCAGTAGGTTGGCCACACTGAGAGCAAAATTCTACACTTGATGCCCTGCCTAGATCTTTCCTTTAGAAGATTAACAATAAACATTAGTGTGTTAAATATTTGAGAAGTCTTGTATCAATAATATGAGAAAAATCAAACACCCTTTTTCACATATCACCCATTAGTATCTTACCTAAACTCCAAGGGATATTTTGAACATTGTCATTCTAAATGCTATTCTCCTCTTTGCTCCCAAAATTACATGATATCACTGAACTCTCAATCCTTCAACTAGTTTACATTGATATGCAATGTGATTTGTAGGTTCAGAAGTATAAGTGTTGAAAATAATGACTTTAGCTCATCCCACAGACTAAAACAGCAAGAACATTCTAGAACTCCAGCCACAGTCAAAGGACTGCTCAACGTTGAAGAAACATGTTAGAAACCTCCTGCTTTCTCTTTTTGAACTCCATTCTGTACCAGAATTTGGGCCAGAATCACTGCACTTACTATAAATGAAAACATACCAACATTTGGAGTGGTTCTTCAAAAGGTGAAAGGTAGAGTCAGGGCTAGTGGGACAGTTACATATCTCAATGTATTTTTTTCTGGTAAATGCTATTGGATATTTGGCCATTTTTCCATTTTCTCTAGTTCATTTTGCCTGTTCTCCTCTACCCAGTTAAACTTGAAATTTAATACTAGCCTTTCTAACTCTCATTCCTGAGGGACCTACTTCAGTCCCATTACCAAGCTACTATTTACTTCCTTCAGGGCTGTCTATACAACCAGTTGTATATCTACCAGGTGTTGACTGGTACTTTTCCATGCTGCTTGCCTCTTTTCAAAGTCACCAGTGTTTTTCATAATGATGTAAAGTTTTGGGTTCTTGTCCCCACCTCAAATTAAAACAAGCCAGAAAAAAAATCCAGAAAGATGACATTGTGTGGATATGGGCACACTGGTAGCCATGTAACATGTTAAAGAAACAAACCTGCTCTTGTCACTCTTTTCCCTATGTTTAGTCAAATATTCTCCAGGTCATAACATATTAATAATAAAACTAGTTAGCCCTTATTAGGGACTCATATTTTACAAAGCTTTATATTAAATGCCTTAAACTCTATTCTTCACAGGAACCTATAAGATAGGTATAATTATTATCCCTAATTTTTTAGGGGAAATTAGACTTACCTACAAATACAAAATTAGTATATTATGGAACAAGTATTCGATCTGGGCAGTCTGAATACTGGTAAGGTTTAGTCACTAGAAAATATTGCCTTATTTAAGTCTGTATAAACTACCAATATTTCACTTTGACATATTAAGGCCCTTTCAATTTAGGTCCCAAATTATCTTCCATATATTTCCCCTATCATACCTATTCATGTACCCTACATTCATTTATTTAGTTAACATTTACTAAACATTTAACATAAGCCAGGAGCTGAACTAAATATCACTCAGTAGCCACATCAATCTGGCTGTTATAGTATATTCAAGCTGCTAGAACAAAATACCATAGACTGAGTAGCTTGTAAACAACAAAGTTATTTTTCACAGTTCTGCAGTCTTTGAAGTACAAGATCAAGCCAGGTTTGGTGTGTGGTGAGGGCCCATCTTCTCACCATAACCTCACATGATGGAAGGGCAAGGCAGGTTTCATGGGCCTCTACTCTTAGGTAATCACTTTCCAAAGAGCTCATTCCTAATACCATTTTTGGGGAGGTTAGAATTTCAACATATAAATCTTGGAGTGACACAAATATTTGGACCACAGAACTGGATATTTATCATGAACATTCTGTACATAGCTGTATTTTACAGGTATATTCTCTTTAGCCAGTAACGAACTATCCCGCCTTTCTTTTCTCCTCTCCTTCTGTTTCTAGGATCCCTTTAAAACAATAGAGAGACAGGACGTTGGTGAGAAACAGATAGGGCTTATTAACTGTTGATGATGACATGTATAGTATTCTCAACTGGATTGGTCTGAGAAGTATTTCATGATGGGCAAAGTATTTTTACAAGCAAAATGAGAAATAGCAATTGACTGTTTTATAAAAATAATTAGAATAATAAAAATAATGATTGGGGAAAACAGAAAAGATATGGAATGTTGAAGTGGGGAGATTAATGTCTGTACTGACTGACATGCATGGCATTCCCTTTTGAAAAAACAATGTAATACACTGTAAAGTTATATGTAATCCAATGTAATATAAAGAAGATTATGATGATAATAAAAATAAATAAATAAATTAATTAATTAAAAAAAAAGACTCAATTCAAATGTCATTTTACCTATGAAAGCTTCTGCAGCTTATCTAAGCACAATGCCTCTTGGTTACCATTGAAGTTTGTACACATATCCTTTATACTCCATGAGTCTTTGTTGGCTTATCAATCCATCTCCCTGTCTTTCAGACTTCTGCTCTAGAATTTAATAACCTTGAGGACTTGAGCTATGTGTAATCTTTCTGCTTTCTTGCAGAATGTCTAGCACTTAATAAATATAGGGGAATTAAATTGTCCTGCTACTCTAAAGTCTGAGAAAATACATCATATTAGCAACCTAAACGATCACATATGTGAGCAGTTTTTAGTCTACATTTTAAAGAAGTTTACTCAGTAGGAACCCATCTTCAAGGGTCTTCCAGTCTAGTGAGAAACAATGATACAAAATTAAAAAGTTAAAAAAAAAAAAAAGAAGCAACCAAATATACTCTTATGGACTGAATGTTTGTATCCTTCCCAAATTTATATGTTGAAATCCTAACCTCCGTTGTAATGGCCTTAATGGGCTAAACCTTTGGGAGGTAATGACATAAAGAAGGAGTAGCTCCCATAAATGGAATTAGTGCCTTTATGAGAGACCTCAGAGCATTTTCTAGCTCCTTCTGCCACATAAGGGCACAAGAAGAAGCCATTTATAACTGGGAGGTGGGATCTCACCAGACTCTGAATCTTCTAGTAATTTGACCTTGGCCTGCTCAGCTTCCAGAACTATGAGAAGCAAAAGGTTGTTGTTGAAACTACTTGGTTTATGGTATGCTGTTATAGCAGGCAGATTGGACTAACCGACTTACAATTGCTACAGTAAAGAGGTAGATATCCTGGTAACAGGGAAGAAAGGCAGATGTCACAGACACCTAGAAGAGTCTAAAATGTTTCTTAGTCAGTTGTCACATACACCTAGAAGAGTCTAAAATGCTTCTTATAGGATATATTAGAGCATAGATTGAAGTAGGTATTAACTTGGTCCAAAGCAAGATGAATACCTCTTAGGCACTTAAATGTCCAGAGTCACACACGAATGAAGTTTATTCCATTGTCCAGAAGGGCAAAATGAGATATAAGTAGGTATTTAGAAAATGCAATTTTAAAAAGCTAAATTATAGAGTATGATATAACATGAAAAAAAAATTGTAACCAAAGTAAGGGGAAGTTATGAAAGCATTTTACATTTAAGACAGAATGATCAGATGTTCAGTCTTAAAGATAACTCTGTTGATAATGTAAAGGATAGAATTTTTGGAGTAGACTGAGTTTAGCATCCAGGAGACTTTTATTACCACCCCCTCCATGCACATATGATTTTAAAAAGGATAGGGCAGACCCCTAAATCAAAAAGGTCAGAGTCTTTGGTGGGTGCTTCTCCTCCAGTCTAGGCCACTCTCCTCATTGCTCTAAGTTCTCATCACTTGTGTCACTGCTCAAGGAAATTCAGGTTTTTGTTATTCACATTCTCTATTTAAGGAAAGTCTAATCATCCTTATCTGGGTCCCCAGAGATTTCTAAACTTTTCATCCTCAGGATGCAAAAATATAAATCACCTATTCTAAGACATTCTTTATTCGTTAGGATGAGGATTATGTTGCTTGCAAGTGACAGAAACCCAACTTAAATTAGCTTATGTAAAAAAGTGAATTTATAAGCTTATATAATCAGAGTCCCAGTGGGCTGAATCTGGCCAGGTAAGGGTAGACACAGGGTTTCAAATTGTCAACAGGACTCTTTCTCTTTATCCTTGCCTCTATTGTCCTCTGTGCCATATTTTCACATATTTTCTCTTCCTTTGTTAGCAAAGGTTTACTTTATCCTGTAGTCTTAATTCCAGAGGAAAGTTTGTGGCCCTTTGCTCACATGCATTCACAGAAAGGTGTTTATCAGTCTTGTTTGGATTTGTGTACCTCATTCTTGACCAACTGCTGTTATATTCCTGTCCCCAGGGATAGGCTGTATTATAATTGGCCCATTAGCAGTGATTTAATGGAGTGGACTCACGTAAATAAATCAATTTCATGCTTTTCTACCCAACTCCACATTTAGAGATCTCATGTTGGTAGGTGGACACGAGTCATGGGGGAAGAGTGGGAGTGTTTATACCACGGAGACATTACAAATGCAAGTGCTAGGACAACCAGTTGCATGGTGGTGAAGGTGGCTGGATCCCACATGGCCGACAGCATGGTGAAGTCACAGACCCAGAAGCTTAAAATCTCATCAGACACATGTGCGCATGGGCCCTAAAGGAAAAAATAAAGAAATTGGGGCAAGACCATCCTTCAAAGGAGTGCTTTCTCAATCTTCTCTTCCCCCACCATCCTACATTTCTTTTCGTTGTTGTGCGCATGCACACTCTGGCAAAAAGAAAAAAAAAAAAAAGTCAGAGTTGCTTGTTTGTAGAGTTAGGTTATTAGCACACCACACTGGAGGCTGCTTGTGCCATTATACTGCTCATCCGTGTCTTAGGAAATCACCTATTGATGAGTCACATTCCCTCTAGGGCCATATGGAACAGGAAAAGTTCCAAAAAGGAAAGTATAAAGGACAGACAAAAAAGTAACACATCTATCACATTTAAAACTTTTCCTTTATTTTTAGTCAAAAATGGTAAATCCTTCCCTTTGGGGAGGATGAAAGTATAGTTTTTCATGTCATTTCAAATGCACATGTTTCAGGGACCTGCCTGAAATTACTTTCACAAAGGAGAGGAAGGAGAGAAGGAAGAACAAGATTTACTTTTTTCACTTTCAGAGCCATCCACCTCTGGAACTGCTCTACTGGGGAAAGTGAAGCTCTGTAACAATAATTTTGCCCAGCAGACATACCACCCTACGTGTTGTGGAAGTTTAATAAACATTTCTTAAATGACCAGAAACCAGCAGATAGTGTAATAGTTGCATTATTGGACTTCCACATGGCTGACTGCAGTTGAGTCCCAGACTCTGAGACTTGAAACTTACGCTGGGTACATGTGCCTACATGCCCAAAATCCCAAGAGAAAAATAGAGAGTATGGCACGGCCATCCATCCCTAGAGGATGATTTGCTTTCTGTCTCTCTGTCTCTCTCTTACTCTCTGTCTCTTACTCTCTGTTGCGCATACATGCCCTATAGGAAAAATCTCTCTCTGAGAGAAAAAAAAAAAAAGACCAGCAGTCATATCAGGCCTTTCAGACGTGTGTCTTTGCATGCTTTCCTACCTGAACCAGAGCTAAACTGGTCACTGTGTTGACTAAATAACACCTCCCTCAGAGACATCTTAAAAAATCTTAATATTCAAGATGTTATAGAGGCAGTGAAATAGGCACCCAGAAAGATTGACTACATTGATTAGAACTTAGGAACCAAATGGAAAGAGGGGAAACTTATCTGGAATTATCATTACTTCTATTTTTTACTCCACAACTAGAGCAAAAGTTGACTCAGAATACACATAAACATCATAATGAATTAAGGGGTCTGATGAGAAAGGGTAGATACCCTTTCTCAACCTATGAGGAGACTTATGAAGGGACTTCAAAAAGTTAAAGGAAAAATAGAATTAAAATATGAGTTTATTGTGTAAAATTTTTTAAATTCATGAATAGCTTTTTTTTCTATTTACTATACGTATTTTTTATTAATATGTTGAAGCCCTCTTATATGTCAAAAAATATATCCAAAGGTAGTCACAGTCTGTTGCTTTTAAATATGTTGTTCTCTTTGCCTGGGATGCTACACATGCCCTTATTCTCTCTACTTGGTAATATCTCTTTCACTCCTTAAGTAATAACTCTGATCCAGCAGATGGCAAAGTGGTTTCATCACTGGACTCTCTCACATGGTCAATGGTATTTCAAGTCCCAGACCTGGTAGCTTCAAAATTATGCTGGGTGCATGTGCATACATGCCCAAGATATTGGGAGGAGAATGAAGGACGAGTGATTGCAGCATGGCCGTCATCCTTGGGGGGTGATTTTTCACTTTCCCTCTCATAGTCTTTGTGTCTCTCTGGGGAGTACATGTGCCCTAATGCAAGAACCTCTAAAAAAAAAATAAAGTAAGTAAAGAAAGAATAAATTAACTCAATTTTTGACTTTTCTGACTTTCCTTCCTTCTATTTACTCTCTACCTCAACTTGCCATCAAGTGGCATTACAACTAACCCCTTCTTTCTCCTCCTAACTAACCCTATAAAAGTATCCTACCTAATACATGTAGTTTATACACATCTAATTGGCTTGATCACGAGTTCTCTGAGAGTAGAGCTTTTTTCTTTTTTGTATTCATTGAGCTTAGCATTCTTTTGGGTACCTAGTAAGCATTTCTCAAGGTGTAATTAATATAAATAGTCAAGACCATGGTGTTTAATCTCTTTGAAAATGTTAGAAATGCTACCAAAAATATTTTTAAAGTTTTATTTTTAAAAATGATTTGTTTGTATCCAGACTTAATATTCATCTTAAATATTACATTGTCTGCAAAACCCTATTAAATAGAAATTACAGAAAACCCTAGAAGTTGTTTTTATGTTTTTTAAACCACTATTCATCAAGCAAGAAGAAAGTCTCATGGTAGAGTAATGCACATTACCAAATACTAAAATTAATTGATTCTAGGTAAAGGAGACATATTCAATTGTTAAGTATGATGTTCCATGTCAACAATGTAATAACCATTCAGTAGATTAATGAGTGGGAAAATATCTCTTAAGTTACATGAAAAAAAAAAATATATATATCTGATCAAAGATGTTCTTGCTGCACCAGCAATAAATCACAACAGTTTGCAAATCACCTCAAATACCAAAGGTGCAGTGATTATTTTTTTCCCAAAAAGAGTAACATTTTCTTTGTAAAACTTTCCTATAATGAAGGTAAACATTAAGCAGAATTAGTTTATTTTGAAGAAGTGTATTTGTGTGTGCTTCTACACACATGCACAAGCATGTGCACATGTGTGTATGTATATTTGTATTTGAGAACTAAATTCAACTTACAAAGAGTAGTTATGACTCTTGAGACTCTTAAGATTATTGACATTAAAAAGTCATAATGTTAATCTTCAGAAGCCAAACAAAGTAAAATTAGAAACGCTAAGTATTTTCTTTCTTTTGCTATTTTATTGTCCAATAAATGTTGTAACTAAATACCGAATATGGGAGGGGCAAGGAATACAGTAAATAAATAGCTTACTAAAATATCATGCTGAATGTTTTATTGTCATTAATTCACTAGAGTCCAAACATACGAAGGCTCACTAGTCACACGTTTTGGCCCAAGTTCTAACCTTTCCAATTTGAACATGGTCAGACTAACCTAATAAATTAAAATTAAAAGCTTACCGAGCTTCTAATATGAGCAAGACATTATGTAGAACACAAGGATAAACAAAACATAGTCCCTTCTTTCAAGAGGTAAATGATCCAAAGAAAGAGATGAATATATTTACAAGTTTGTTACAATAAATGTGATGTGTTATGCACTTATTGTTTCCAAGTCACAGAGGTAGCCATGATCCAGTTAGTGGATATATTGCTCTGATTGGAAAGATACCCAAATTATAAAATGTCTTGTATATTACCTTGGGAAAAGTTGACTTTTTTTTTTTTATCTATAATGACCTTGTTTAAGATGACTAAGAGAAGAATTTCACCTGAAGTTGGATGTACGAAAGAAATTGAAATTAAAAATAAAACAAGAATTGGAAGGGGGAGTCATGGAAACCAACAGTCATCAAAGACATGGAGGAACTTAGATAAACAAAAAGCATTTTTGTGCTAGAGTTTACCTGAGACTGAGTAGTCTTCTATAAGCATCAGTAATTACAAGTCTAAGGTATAAGAAATGCCTTCCAAACAGGATATGCTTTGTATTAATTTGTTCAAAGTTAAATGGCCAGTAAGGATAAGAAGAGGCTCATCTGTATAATGAACTCGAGAGCTCCAAAGCTTAATGTGGCAAAGCAAGCGATTAATAGGTTATGTCAATTATATTAGTGAGTATAGGCTAGCTTGCGTGGTGATAACATTGGATCTATAATCTCTAGCAAAATAAAGTTCTATTGCTTCCTTAGGCAAATTATGTTGTGAGTTGGAAGAAGAGATCTCTAAGGAAATAGTTCTGCTCAAAGTGACTCTATGATTTCAGATTATTTTAAATTTGTGAACTGCCATGTCAATATCATGCTTTGGTGGAGAAAGGAGATATGAAAGATGAAGGAATGAGCACCAATGTTTTTATTTATTACTTTTTTGGAGAGGTTTTTGCTATAGGGCTCATGCACTCCCCAGAAAGACAGACAGAGAACAAGAAATTCCCCCCCCAGGGGGGTGGCCACACCACAATCTCTTCTCCATTCTCCCCTCGATATCTTGGGCATGCGCACACATGCACTCAGTGTGAGTTTAAGCCACCGGATCCAGGCCTCAAACCATGGTCAACTACATGGGAGTCCAGTGACATAGCCATTATGGCAACTTCTGATCTCCACCAAATCTTAAATATTCAATGTGGAAACTAACATATCATGTCATCTATATTCTTCTGACCAATGAAATTGCATAGCTACAAACTGTAAGGTTGTTAACCAGGAGCACATGGTTATCTAAGAAGCAGTACATGCCACATTGAAAATTAATGACAAATCTGGTAAAAAGGTGGAGGTAACAACAGTAGCTAGGATGAAAGGACAGAAACCCATTGAAGAAGGGCTTGCATTGTGTGAGAAAAGTGAAGACAAGTAGAAATTTGTCCCCAGATCTAGGGAATTTGAGTAATGCAGAGAAAGAGAATGAAGTCCCAGAGATCAGTCCAAAAGATTAGTATAGACAGCAATGGTTAGAGTTCAGATAAAACTCTAAGGAAGTTTAAAATCAAAAATAAATTTAAAAATAAATAAAAAAATGATGAGAGGGACCAGTAGATGGCAACAGCGGTTACATCACTGAACTCCCACATAGTCGACCATAGTTCAAGTCCTAGACCCAGTGGCTTAAAACTCACACCAAGTGTGTCTGCATGCATGCTCACAATCCCAAGAGAAGAATGTGGGAGAAGAGATTGCAGTGTGGCCATCCCCTTGAAGGCTGATTTCTCACTTTCTATCTCTCTGTCTCTCCAGTGAGTGTACTCACCTGATAGCAAAAATCTCTCAATAAAAAAAAAAAAAAAAACTGAGAGCAGGAAGAATGATATTTGTGAAACAAAATTGAAGGAAATGAGTCTCAAATTTTCTGAAATATGGATGTTCCAAATCAAGAGGAAAGGTCTTGCCCAGAGATTTATATTATAGTAACCCATGTGATTCATAGGTAGGTCCACGAACCCCAATTAGAAATCACTGCATCAAAACCTAAGACAAGACTGAATCAGTGCAGAAACAAAAAAATAATATTTAATGATTTAAGTCATATAACCTTCTATAAAACTGGTATTATGGTTTGCATAATGGTTTGTTCCTCAAAGGCAAGTATTTTAGAATTTGGTCTTAGTGGAGGGCCATCAAAACTTTCTGTATTGGAGCATGACTGTTTTTATAAATGTAATAAGTGAAAATAATGCCTTTTGCTGTTTCAAGTTGAAGCCTTTAAAGTTAATAGAATGGGAACTTCATAATCAAGTTCTAGTGTGTATACAAGGAGCAGAAATGGGGTAGATGGGATCACATGGATAGAAACCAAAACGAACAGAAGCTTATGGACTACTCTGCTCAAGATCTTGCCCTCTAGCATGTTCTAGAATCACCAGAAGTTGGACTAAGGCACCTGGACAATACCTGTTTTTAATGGAGGTGTAAGTTGAGTCCCCCCCACCCCCACTACCCCAGTGAGCACACACACCCTCTGGGGGGACATACTTTTTTAAAGACACAAAAAAAGTGAAGAATGGAAGGTCAGAATATATAAAGAAAAAAACGAGGCAGGCAGAGGCCTCATATAAGGTCTTGTTTGCTGAGTTCTTAATTTCCACCTTTCATTTATAACAGAATGTGTGCACATACCATGACACCTGCTGGCCCCACTATGCTTTCATTTTTGACAATTTGGGGCCACATACTCTTTAATCATTTATTT
>NW_006205209.1:75010-80326 GCF_000334495.1 Tupaia belangeri chinensis | reverse complement strand
CACATGCACTCAGTGTGAGTTTAAGCCACCGGATCCAGGACTCAAACCATGGTCAACTACATGGGAGTCCAGTGACATAGCCATTATGGCAACTTCTGATCTCCACCAAATCTTAAATATTCAATGTGGAAACTAACATATCATGTCATCTATATTCTTCTGACCAATGAAATTGCATAGCTACAAACTGTAAGGTTGTTAACCAGGAGCACATGGTTATCTAAGAAGCAGTACATGCCACATTGAAAATTAATGACAAATCTGGTAAAAAGGTGGAGGTAACAACAGTAGCTAGGATGAAAGGACAGAAACCCATTGAAGAAGGGCTTGCATTGTGTGAGAAAAGTGAAGACAAGTAGAAATTTGTCCCCAGATCTAGGGAATTTGAGTAATGCAGAGAAAGAGAATGAAGTCCCAGAGATCAGTCCAAAAGATTAGATTAGTCAGCAATGGTTAGAGTTCAGATAAAACTCTAAGGAAGTTTAAAATCAAAAATAAATTTAAAAATAAATAAAAAAATGATGAGAGGGACCAGTAGATGGCAACAGCGGTTACATCACTGAACTCCCACATAGTCGACCATAGTTCAAGTCCTAGACCCAGTGGCTTAAAACTCACACCAAGTGTGTCTGCATGCATGCTCACAATCCCAAGAGAAGAATGTGGGAGAAGAGATTGCAGTGTGGCCATCCCCTTGAAGGCTGATTTCTCACTTTCTATCTCTCTGTCTCTCCAGTGAGTGTACTCACCTGATAGCAAAAATCTCTCAATAAAAAAAAAAACAAAAACTGAGAGCAGGAAGAATGATATTTGTGAAACAAAATTGAAGGAAATGAGTCTCAAATTTTCTGAAATATGGATGTTCCAAATCAAGAGGAAAGGTCTTGCCCAGAGATTTATATTATAGTAACCCATGTGATTCATAGGTAGGTCCACGAACCCCAATTAGAAATCACTGCATCAAAACCTAAGACAAGACTGAATCAGTGCAGAAACAAAAAAATAATATTTAATGATTTAAGTCATATAACCTTCTATAAAACTGGTATTATGGTTTGCATAATGGTTTGTTCCTCAAAGGCAAGTATTTTAGAATTTGGTCTTAGTGGAGGGCCATCAAAACTTTCTGTATTGGAGCATGACTGTTTTTATAAATGTAATAAGTGAAAATAATGCCTTTTGCTGTTTCAAGTTGAAGCCTTTAAAGTTAATAGAATGGGAACTTCATAATCAAGTTCTAGTGTGTATACAAGGAGCAGAAATGGGGTAGATGGGATCACATGGATAGAAACCAAAACGAACAGAAGCTTATGGACTACTCTGCTCAAGATCTTGCCCTCTAGCATGTTCTAGAATCACCAGAAGTTGGACTAAGGCACCTGGACAATACCTGTTTTTAATGGAGGTGTAAGTTGAGTCCCCCCCACCCCCACTACCCCAGTGAGCACACACACCCTCTGGGGGGACATACTTTTTTAAAGACACAAAAAAAGTGAAGAATGGAAGGTCAGAATATATAAAGAAAAAAACGAGGCAGGCAGAGGCCTCATATAAGGTCTTGTTTGCTGAGTTCTTAATTTCCACCTTTCATTTATAACAGAATGTGTGCACATACCATGACACCTGCTGGCCCCACTATGCTTTCATTTTTGACAATTTGGGGCCACATACTCTTTAATCATTTATTTCTCTGTAGAACAATAATTTTAAAACAAATTTTACGTAGGTTCTGGACAAATAATTCAGTCTCTCCTGTAGTGCATCACCACTGCACCATGGAGTCAGTCTTGGTATCTTTTTTGAACCTGTTTCTGAGGATTTGACTTTCCTCTTTAATAGATAACATTCCTTTATCATCACCTCTTCCATTTAATAATATTGATGGCAAGAGCCCCCTCCCATTTGTTGCTCATAGTAATCTAGTTGTGTGCTTGCAACTCTTTTTCTTTATTGGCACATAAAAACTACATATTTATGAGGTAAAGTGTAATTTTTCAGTACATGAAGACAAAGTGCAATAATCAAATCAGGATGATTAGCATATCTATCACCTCAAAAATTTCATTTTTTGTGTTAAGATCATTCAGTATCCTCTCTTCTATCTTGAAACATACAATATATTAACTGTAGTCATGCTACTATGCTAGAGATATAGAATATATTCCTCTTGTCTTACTGTACTTATGTATCTGTAGACAATTATCTTGCTTTTCCCCTCTGCCCTTTCTAGCCTCTTGTTAATCACTATTTTAATCTCTTTCTATGAAGTCTTTCCTTTGTTTTTTGGGGGTTTTGTTTGTTTTGTTTTTTAGCTCTCACAAATGAGAGAAAATATGTCATATTTGTCTTTCTATGTCTGGTTTATTTCACTTAACATAATGTCCTCCAGGCTCATTATGTTTCCTTGAGTGACAAGATTTCATTCTTTTTATGATGGACTAGCCATTGCATATATTACATTTTATTTATTCATCCACTGATGGACACTCAGGTTGATTGCATATCTTAACTATTGTGAATAGTGCATCAATAAATACAGAAGGACAGATATTTCTTCAACATACTGCTTTTCTCTTCTTTGGCTATATTCCCAATAGTGGGATTACTGGATCATAAGGTGGTTCATTTTAGTTTTTTGAAGAATCTAATATTGTTTCCCATCATGACTGCACTTGTACATTCTCACCAACAATGTGTAAAAATTCTATTTTTTATACCCTTACCAGCATTTGTAATTTTTTTTTTAATAGACATTCTAACACAAGTAAAGTAATGCCTCATCGTGGTTTTGATTTGCATTTCCCTGATTATTTGTGCTGTTCAGCATTTTCTCATACATATATGTTGGTCATTTGTATGTGCTGTTTTGGAAAAAAAAAAAGTGTTCCGATTAATTTCCTCTTTTAAAATCAAACTACTTGTTCATCATTGTTCAATTTTTTTGATTTCCTTGTATATTTTGGTTATTAATTCCTTCAGCCTCTGGGGCCAAATTAATTCTACCCAAAGTACAAGTTCTTCCTAGTTTGAAACTAGTTTCTACTGGAAGGCATTTTTACTAATTTTTACAACAGAGTTTCTTCTCCTCTTTCAAAGACCAAAACAAGCATGTATCTTATTCAATTTATTGTGTTTAAGAACAAAAAACAAAAAAATTCAAACTACTGAGAATTAACCTAGTGTTCAACAATTGAGGAATAGATAAATAAAATATATATACACAATGTAATACCATTGACTCATACAAAACAATGAACTCCTGTCATTTGCTGTAACATGGACAAATTCGGAGGAAATAAAGCTAAGTGAAATAGACTAGGCACTGAAAGTCAAATACTGTATTTCCTTACTCATTATCAGAAGCTAAATGACAGTAGAGAGTGGGTACCTGAAGCTGGAAGAGGAGGAGAGAGTGAGAAGGTTAATAAATGCAATAGTGTATCCAGATAAGTGAAATGATATATAAAGTACTATATCACAGTAAAGATGGTTGATGACAATTTAATATATAGTTTAAAATAATTAGAAGAGTGGATTTTGAATGTTCACAACACAAAGTAATGATAAATGTTGTAGACAGTGGTTATTGTTATCATCCTGGTTTGATCATTCCACATTGTATACGTGTTTGAGAAAACACACTGGGGGCCAGCCCATGGCATGGGGGTTAAGGCAGCTGGATCCCACTTGGCCAACTCCTTAGGTACATGTGTGTACATATCCAAAATCCCTAAAGGAGAAATAGAGGAGAAGGGACTGTGGTGTAGCCATTCCCCATGGTGGGAATTTTCTCACTCTCTCCAACCAATCTCTCTCAAGTGAGCACACAAACCCTCTAGTAAAATTTAAAAAATAAATATTGTGTCCCATAAATGTGTATAAGCATCATATGTAAATTAACAATTACAATTATAAAACATCTAGAATAAAATTATCCTACAGCTACACCCATATATTCTAAGAATAGATTTGTAGGAAATTTTAAAGTTGTCACTGTTGGATAGAGATGGAAGTATCTTTAAAAAAATTGATTTCTATTTTGATGTTCAATAGATCACCATGCAATTTCGAAAGTTTCATCTTCTTTTGCCACCTGGAGGATGAGCTGGAGGAAAAATTCCACAAAGAACAGTTTGGGCTATAGGATGACTTTTACGTTTTGGAAGGTAGTTGGTGGTTTAAGACTGAAGGTCTCTTCCTGACTTTGGGGCAACAGTTCAAACATCTTTTTTCCTATAACCTTTCTCAATAAGACATGGTCACTGAATTTTTTTCCTGTCCTCTAAAGACTGACCTAGCAAAAATGAAAACAGAAAAATAAATGTATTTAAGGTAGCCTCTAAAAATAGACTATCTCTTCATTATCTCACCAATAAATCTACTCTTTCACTCTCTATGTGTGTGTGTATATATATATATAAATATATATATACATATAATATATATGCACATATATATTATACATAAAAATATAAGCATATATGAATATGGATGTATATACAAATGCATATATGTACATCTATGAACAAAGAAGTATAGCACATTTCCTAGTGTTACATAGCTGACAAGCAATCAAATTAGAATTTGAACTATGGTCAGATAAATACTCAAGATTCATTATCTCTCCAGTGTAAAAGATTGATTCAAAATGCCTATGATTTTTATCCCAATGTCATGAGCTAGAATACGGAACTATGGCTTTATAAGACCATTAAGCCCTTTTGATTTATTTTAATTAGATCTTTTTTGAGAGATTTTTGCTATAGAGCCTGTATGCTTGCAGGAGAGACAGAGACAGGAAGCAATTATCCCCCAAGGAGAATGGCCACACTGCAGTCCCTTCTTCTACATTCTACTCTTCGGATCTTGGGCGTGCATGCACATGTGCTCGGCATGGGTTTTAAACCACTGGGTCCTGGAAACAAATCGCAGTTGATTATATAGGAGTCCAGTGACATAACCATTATACCATCTGCTGTTCCCAAGGCCATAATCCCTTTGAGAGACTGTGAAAGATGACTTCTAAAGCCCCAAAGTTTCATAGAACAAAGCAGATAACTGGTCAAGAGGCTCTGCATTTATAATCTACCTAAATGATTCTGAGATAGAACATCTAGAGGAGTAGGTGAGCAACATGTCTCCTTAGGCCATTTCTCCTGAATTAATAGGTCTTCTATCCACTATATACACATGAGATGCAAAGCAGGGAATCCATAGAAGAAAAGGAAGAGGTTAATAAATATAGAACATCTCTGGTCAAGTGCTATATAGGCTCCTTCATACCCATTTCTTAATTCTTTTATGTTTTACTTCCTG
>NW_006205209.1:14831-74979 GCF_000334495.1 Tupaia belangeri chinensis | reverse complement strand
TGCTGAGAGCTTAAAGTCCTGCTCTTTGGTACAATTTATACTATTTTTGACTAGTTTATCAAGCTCGACTTTCTATTGTACATGGCGAGCAAGCTGAAGTGGAAGGCTATCCAACCATCAGATAAAGACTGACTGAAAGGTTGCTTGGAGATATGAAAAACTCTGGGATAAGATACTATGCACTTAAGTATGCTGGTGTGCTGAAGTAATATAGAGTTTATCAGCTACTCTGAGCCAGTTAGGAAACATACAGGCAACCAGATACAACCTCAAGTCAACATATTCAGAAATGTCTTTCAGGCTAAAAATAAAGAAGAGAGCATAAAGGGAAAAAGAAGTATTAGGGTTGAGGTAAAACTAATTTTTCCAAATAAACGTAAGATAAAAATGAGCAAACCCACTTTCAAAGCAGTTATATACTATGTGAGTATATAAATTTATTCCAATACAGTCAGCTTAAGTTTTAAATATAAAACTTGATTCCAATCTTATAAAACCACTTTTAGAATTCCTCATAGCATATTCTCTGGCAATTTTTGGTCATTTAAAGATAGACTGAAACTAGGGAAACAATCACTTTGCCCTAATGGAAATGTTATTGACTTTGGAATTAAATAATTCTGAGTGTGAATTTATACTGAGAAGCTTACTGTTATGATAACTAAAAACCGGGGCTTCTCCCCAGGATGACTGTTCCCATCTCGAAAATAGTTGGAAAACACATAACATGGTGACTTACCATACTCAATAAATTCTTCCCAATACTGTTTTCATGAAAAAAATTTTAAAAATAAATTATATGGTTAATAAAGTTAGGAAATACACCTTGGCAACCAAATGTGAGGTGCCTTTTTTGTTTGCAATTTATAACTGCCTCTGAGTGGATTCAAAAAGAAGTCTCTAATATACTACAGGGTGGGAATTAGCACATTAATTCTGGGAATGAAAGACTAAGTACTGGCCTCCAGTAGTGTCTGTTTTGAAGGGCACCACTATTTTGAATGCTTAGGTGCTGGAATACTTATTTAAAGAGGCATCTCTGTGCTTTATAGTTACTCCAAGCTCCCAGATCCAGGCTCAGTGACAGATGAATCCCATGCAGACCTGCCTCCAAGGAATCTGATCTGAAGACCTTGGCAAACAGGTACCACTTGGCTTGCAGAATACTGCCTAAGCACAAGACTCTCAATCCGCAAACTTAGTTCTTCCCTCAGGCTAAAAGGCTTTCTCTGCTTTTATTCTCTTTCCCAGGGACTCCAACATAGATTTATCTGTTTGAGGAGACTGCATAAACCAGCCAAGAACTGAAGCCACACCACCGTGATCACAGCAGAACCACCTTTATTCATGGTTTTCTGAGTGACAGAACCCCTCCCATGTAACCTGAGTCTGTTTCTATCTAGTGTCTAAAGTTTTCCATTCGGTCCAACATCTCCCTAGAGCTATCACAGCAGAACCACCTTTATTCATGGTTTTCTGAGTGACAGAACCCCTCCCATGTAACCTGAGTCTGTAAAGTTTCTATCTAGTGTCTAAAGTTTTCCATTTGGTCCAACATCTTCCTAGAGCTTTTATCATTTTTCCTACTTCAGAAATGGAAAAACCCAAGTCAGAAGAGGTTTGGGACCTTTTCTGGCTAAATTCAACTGCAAAGTGTTAATGCTGAGACAGAAACTTAAAGCCCTAGAGGCTAAACTCCTTGTTTATTCCCTGCTGTCATCTGCTTCTGCTACAAATGCTGCAGCCGCCTAACCACATAACTACCACAAGGAGTGTTCCAGACGGCTCTCCAGTATTAATAATAATCCCTAGTAATGATAATGCCATCCATCATTTTTCCTATTTTTCTTGTGCACTGGACCATGTACCTTACACTTTTGATAATTTACTGCATTTAATCCTTAAAATAATGTATGAAGAAGGTATGAATACCTTCTCCATTTTAGAAACAAAAACTGAATGAGGAGGTTAAAAACAAGGTCACAAAGCTACAGAGCTATAACAAAACCCCAGTTTATTTGATTCCAAAGCTCAGGAATGTAAATCTTTCTATATAACCAAGAGACACTCCACCCTTCCTCATGACCCACAAGCCCGGTAATTTTTCAACACACCAGAAAAGATCCCTACCCCCCTCTCCAGAGCCTCTTCTTTGGGATTCTAATTTTCTATCATCTGAAACTGAGAGGAAAATTAAGAAGCAAGAATAACAGCTACGCAGAACTAAAGTTTTCAGAGCTTCCCCACAAAGGCTAATCTTTTTCTTTACTCTCTCTATTGTGTAGCAAATATTTTTTCTCCTTTTATTTCACCCTGTTGCTATATACCTGTCTGAGGGATCCATAGCTTAATAAAATAGTCAGAAAACAATGTAAAAAACAAAGTCAGGCTAAAATAAAGTTGTAGGAACAAAATATTGCTGGATTTGAGGGATTCCTTGAGCTGTTTTTTTTTTTTTTTTTCTTCTTGGTACCTTTAGCAGATATTCTTCTATGAACTTTTGGCCCCCGATGACCAGATTAAATAATTATTTCCTTTCAGTGTATTACCAGTGGGTCCAGAGTTTTTCAGGGCTCTGACACTTCAATGAATTTACGCTCATGGCTTACCCCTCCTCTCTTTACTAAGTGTCAGCACTCACCCTAAGTCAGGATGAGCTGCATATTTTCTATGTGATATACATATTTAGAGCTTGAACTTTTACTCAGGTAGGATGGACTTGAGAAAAGCCAGTCCAGGGAGCAGGTGACAGAGAAGTATGGTAGAGAGCTCAGAGGTTCTGGGTTCTAATCTTTTCCCTGAAAATCTCATTTCTGTCATTCAGAAAACATCTAAGGAGTGCTTGCCTTTGGCCAGTCACTACATGGCTGGCTATGGGAATGGCTCTTTCTTACTTTCTCTAGACCCTGAAATGGTCAGGCTGGAAAATCTCTTGGGTTCCTTCCAGTTCTCCAGGTGACAGCTGGAAACTCGTGAGCATGGTCATACTTGGTGTGGAGAAGCTGGTTCAGATGGTTGTCTTCATTTGGTGGCATAGGAAATGGAAGGAACAGGTCTGACAAGAAAACATCCCCAGCATGAATACAGTGCATATCAGTCGAATAAAGACATTATCACGTACACTATCATCAGCAAATAACTTTTAATTTTTCTGTCAGTTAAATGTATTTCCCCCCTGGGAACCAGCAGTTAGCGTAATGGCTATGTCGCTGGACTCCCACGTAGTCGACCGCGGTTCGCGTCCAGAACCCAGTGGCTTAAAACTCACGCCGGGCACGTGTGCGTGCGTGCCCAAGATCCCGAGAGGAGAATGGAGGAGAAGGGATTGCAGCGTGACCATCCCCCTTGGGGGGGGTGATTTCTCACTTTCTGCCTGTCTATCTGGCAAGCGCACACGCCCTATAGCAAAAATACCTCTCAAAAAAAAAATGTATTTTCCCCCCTGTTCCCCTCCTTCCCTCTCCCTATTACCCACCCCACATCTTGCCCCATCCTTACTCTCTCCAGTATCTACCATTGCCCTCCCTGCTACTATGCCTTCCAATCTGTCAGTTTATGCTCTAGAGCACAGAAACTCAGTGTATATTGAGTGGGGACAAGTCATGTTATACACTGTAAAAATGTATAGTGATTACATGTAAGTTAATAATAATAGATAAAAGCCTTTAAAAAGAATAAAGAACTCAGTTCTGAGTGAGGTCATGTACAACTACTCGTCAAGGAGTTGAAAAATCTTGAATGAGGATGGAAAGAAGTGAATAAAGAGATACTGCACAACAGAAAAAGAAAAGAATACTAAGAAACAGCTGAATGTCTGTCTCACATTCCCACACAACCCCTCCTTTCTCCTACTTCATTTTCTCAGGGGCCTCTACCACAAGGTCCTCTACCACAGACACACTGGGTTTATTCTGGGAATGAAAGTAGAGTAAAACCATCACTGTGTCACATCCGACAATGCAGGTGAAGAGACCACTTCCTTTACTTACCTGGAGACTCCACAGCAGTGTGTGCAAAGGTGATTTGGGCATTTAATTCTCTTTGGAATGGTTTGCAATGTTCTTTCTCTCGTTGTGCTTTTCTGTCATTAACTTAGCTCAGGCTCTTACCAGTTCATTCCTTACTAACAATAGTAAAGAAAGCTAGTTTTCCAATCTCAGTTCCTTTATCCTCACTCTTTCTAAGGGAATGTATTTCCACTTCTGTCTTCTAATTCCAAACACAAAACTCAAGTCCCCATAGTGGGTCCCTGTTTCTTCCCATGCCTGTCACATCCTTTCCCTTTCAGCTCTCCACTAAAACCTGTGCCCTATACACCTTCTATTCAATAGTCACGATTCAGTCTCACCTCCCCTCCACTTCCTACTAAGTATCATCCTTCTTACTCCTCACATGCCAGCTGATGCTATTGTTTCATGATAAAAATTACTCAGACTATTTCAAAACATATCCATTTTACTTTTCTCTATATCCCAGTAGAAAATATTAATTTACCACATTAGGTGTAAAGCAGTATTTCAGGAGTCAGTAACATTGATTTAGAGTGGGGGCCAGATGTTTAACTCTCTGCCACTCAAAACATGTTCTGTATGTAATCCAACAGCACAGACATCACCTGGGAGTTCGTTAGAAATACAGAATGTCAGGCTCTACCTCAGCCTACTGAATCAGAAGCTGCAATTTAACAAGTTCTCTGGTTTTCATATGCTTATTAAAGTGTGAAAAACACTGATGAAAAGAACCACATAGATAACATGAGAAGTACTAAACATCTCTTATGCTAAGGAAATGGAAGAAGAAAAGGCAAGACCAAAAGGCTAATTGAGTCAGGCAGTGGTCTGGGTACTTTCCTATAACTCTGCACATTCACCTCTTAAAACAACCTGACAAGTAAGTACATTAAATGCTGTTATTTTTATTTTATGAGAAAAGATTAAGGGTGAGAGAAGTTAACAGTCTTAGGCCAAAATTCATAAAAAAAGCAGAACCACAGACTAAGAAAACATTTTTAAAGAGATTTTTGCTGTAGGGTGTGTGTACTCATTGGGGAGGCAGAAAGATGGAAAAGAAGAAATCACCCTCAAGGAGAGATGACTTGCCACAATCCCTTCTCTTCCATTCTCCTCTTAGGACTTTGGGCATGTACACACATGCCCAAGCTGTTGGATCAGGGACTCAAACTATGGTTGACCATGTGGGAGTCCAGTTCCTTAACCACTTAACCACCTGCCCCCACCCCTAGGAAGCACATTTTTAAAACATATCCAACAAACAACTTGTATTTAAAACACAGAAAGTATATCAAAACTCAACAAACAACCTGATTTAAAAAATGGGTAACATTCTAAAGGGACACCTCAACAAAGAAAATATACAGTTGGCAAATAAGCCTACGAGAAGATGCTCGTATCATATCTCATTAGAGAATTGCAAATTAAAACAAAAGTGAGCTACCATTACAGGCCTCTTAAATGGTTAAAACCTAAAGAAACAGCCTCAAGTGCTGGTGAGGATGTGGAGCAATAGGAACTCTCAGTCTTTGCTGGTGAGAATGTAAAAAGGTACAGTCATGTGGGAAGACATAGTCCCATACAAAACTAAGCATAATTATCCAGCAATCATGTCCCTATATATTTACCCAAATGAGTCGAAAACTTCCATCTACACAAAACCTAATGCCATATAGTTGTTTATAATGTCCTTATTCATAATGACCACAATTTAGAAGTAACTAAGATGTTCTTTAGTAGATGAGTAAATCAACTGTGTTACATTTAGACAATGCAACTGTGTTACATTTAGACAATGGAGTATTATAAAGTGATAAACATATATGAACTATCAAGTCATGAAAAAAACAGAAAAGAAAAGAATAAAAAAAGCCAATTTGAAAGGGCTACACATTGATTCCAGATATATGATAGTCTGGAAAAGATGAAGCTACAGAGACAGTAAAAAGATTCATGGTTTTCACGGGTTCAGAGGCAGTTAGGGTAGGATTAATTGATGAATCAGAGCATACTTAGGGTAGCAGAACTTCTAAATGGCATGGTAATGGTCAATAGATGGCATTAAACATTTCTGAAACCCACATAATGCAAATGCACAACACAAAGAGTGGACTTTAATGTACACTATGGACTCTAGTTAATAATTATGCATCAATATTGGTTGATCAGTTCTAACAAATGGACCATACTAATGCAGAAATGTTAAAAACAAAAGAAACTGTATAGAGGCAGAAGAGGAATATATGCAGACCCTCCATATTTTCTCTTAAGTTTTTCTCTAAACCTAAAAATACTCTTTAAGAGAAAAAAATCTATTAAAAATAGTGAGAGACAAGGCAAGCTGGAGGTGTGGTGGTTAAAGTGGCTGGATCCCACATGGCTGAATGCTCAATTTGAATCCCAGACCTGGCAGCTTGAAAAACATGTGTGTATGTGCCCAAAATGGGCAGGGACAATGGGGTGAAGGGATTGTGGTGTGGTCATCCACTGGTTGGGTGCTTTCTAGTTTCTCTTTTTTTCTCTCTCTCTCCAGTGAGCATATGCATCTTGTAGCAACTTTAAAAAAATAAAAAAATAAGAGGCAAATATAGGATTTGAGCCCTAGTCTATCTTGATATAAAAGACTGTGCTTTAGGAAGATACCCAAAGGACACTCAAGTTTAAGGAAAATGAAAGTAAAGGTTTCTCAGGTAAAAGATGGTGAAAATTATGAATGGTTCTTACTCTTAAAGTTTTTCCCTTTTGTAAAAAAAACTCCTTCTGCAGTAATAGGGATGTAAATAGTGATTGAACATCCATGAAATAAATCCCAAAGAGCAATAAAAAAAACAAAACAAAAGCAAAAACAGTTCCACATAAAACCTTCCAGAAAATAGAAGAGGGAACACTTCCCAACTCATTTTATGAAAACAACATGCTTCTGATTCCAAAATCAAAGCTATTACAAGACAAGAAAATCCAAAAGAGAAATCGTGTGGTTCAAGTGAGTGCAGCCTTTTCTATTTTTCCTTACAAATTCTCAGATGCTGCTCAGAAAGACTCTGGGACCATGTGTAAATTTTCAACAAAATGAATCCAATTACCAACAAAGAAGCCAGGAGAAACAGCAATCGTGGCAGCACCAATAAAACCAGTCTGTCCTCTATTTATGAGAGCAGTAGAATATGTGAATAACATAAACCTCTCCTACCTCTAGACCGAAGGTCAACATCACTGAAACAGAGCCTCCTGATAGCCTGCTGTAAAGGACACTCCGTAACACTTGCTCTACATAAAGACATTGTGTTTGTGAAAGAATAAAAACACATCTGTGATTGAGCTCTGTGAGCCTGATCAATCACGCCAGCACCTGTTTAATCTTGGAGTTAGTGGCATTATTCCAAGGATTGTATTATTCCAATTGTTTATAAAATGAGAGCAGAAGTTAATGGCAATTACACTTTTCCATAAATTTGAAAATGCCAAGGACATTTTACAATATATAAAATATAGAATATTGTGATACTATGAAACATTAGTTATTCAATCACAGGAAATAGAATTTTTAACAACTTATCTCTTCCTTTAATCTCTCAAGAATTATAAAAAATGGAAACAAAAAAACAAAAAACCGGAACAAGAAAAGTATGCCTGCTTTCTCTACTCCTTCTCAACATAGTAGTAGAAGTCCTCTCCAACACAATCACACAAGAGAGTAATATAAAAGGCATTCAAATAGGAAAGGAAGAAGTAAAATTGTCTGTATTTGCAGACAACATGATTATATACATAAAAAAAAAAATCCTCCTAGAAGTGATAAGTGAATTCAGTAAAGAGGCAAGATAAAAATATCAATATTCAAAAAATCTATAACATCTTTATACAACAATAATTACTGATGCAGAATTGAAAAAAATACCATTTACAATAGTCACACACACACACACACACACACACATACTTAGGAATAAATCTAACTAAAGAGGTGAAATAGTTCTACAAGGAAAACTATGGAAAACTGAAAAAACAAATTGAGTATGATACAAAAATTCAAAGACATTGTTTGTTCTCAGATTGGAAGAATCAATATAATTAAAATGTAAATCCGACCCAAAGTAATTTACACATTCAATGCAATTTCTATCAAATTACCAGTAGCATTTTTCACAGAAATAAAAATCAAAATTTGTCTGGAGTCACAAAAGACCTCATACTATCAATCAAGGCAATACTGTGCAAAAAGAATAAAGTAGGTGACATCTCATTCCCCAACCTCAAAATATATTACAAAGCTATGATAATTTAAACAGCATAGTGCCATCATAAAAATAGACACAGAAACCAGTGGGACAGAATAAAGAATCCATAAATAAACCACAAAATATAAAGCCAACCATCTTTTGAAAAAGACACAAGACAATCCAGTGGAGAAAAGAAAATATTTTCAGCACATGGTGCTGGGAAAACTGGATAGCAACCTGCATAAAAATGAAACTGGACTATTATGTCTCACAATTAACAAAAATCAACTAAAAATGGATTAAAGATCTAAATGTAAAGCCTCGAGTTATTATACTCCTCATGGAAAACACAGGAGAAATACTTGGAGACAATAGAGTAGGCAAGGATTTCTTAAATAAGACCCTAATGAATGGGCAAAATTCAAAAAAATAAAAATAAAAAGGGTAAGCGGGAGGGATTACATCAAGCTGAAAAGCCTGTAAAAAGCAAAGAAAACAGAGTGAAGAGATAACTCACAGAATGGGAGAAAAATATTTGTAAACTCTACTGCACATAAGAGATTGATGGAATATATCGGGAATTCAAACAGAAAAAAGATATAATTAAAAATCAGCAAATGAGCACATAGACAACTCTCAAGGAACATATATAAGTGGCCTATAAGCATATAAAAGAAAGATTGATGCTTCTTACAATAGGAAAATGCAAATCAAAACCACAATGAGGTATCACCTAACCTCAGTCAGAATGGTTATAGAGAAAAAAAAAAAAAAAAAAAAAAAAACCACAAAGAACAGTGTGTTGAAAGTGGTTGGTGGGAATATAAATTACAATAATACCGCCACTATGGAAACAATTTTCCTCAAAAATTTATAATTAGAACTACCAGAGGACCCAGAGTAAGACCACTCTTTGGTATTTATCCAAAGGACAAGAAAACACTCAGTACATCCATGTTTACTGCAGCATTTTTCACAATTGCTAAGACATTGTGAAGCAAACTAAGTGCCCCACACTGATGACTGGGTCAAAAAAAAAATGTGGCACATATACACTATGGAATACTGCTTAGTCATAAAGAACAGCAAGACTCTGTCATCTGATACAAAGTGAATGAATATAAGAGAGTTAATGCTAAGGGAAATAAGCAAGACTATGAAAAAAATACATATTGCAGGGCCAGCAGATGGGGGTTGCAGTTACATCACTGGACTCTTATATGGCCAACTGTGGTTCAAGTCCCAGACCTAGTGGCATGAAACTCAACATCCGGTACATGTGCGTGCATTCCCAAGATCCCAGGAGGAAAATGGAGGAGAAGGGATTGTGGCAGGGCTGTTCCCCCTTCATAGTGTTTTCTCACTTCCTCTCTCACTGTCTTTCTCTCTCTCTCTCCAGGAGCACTCATGCTCTAAGGCACAAAAACCTCTTTACAAAAAGAAAAAGGTAAAAGAAAGAAAAATATTGAATATTCTTGCTCAATATATACTGAATGTCTGTACATTATAGAAACTGAAACATTTGAAGACATAATAGTAGAGAGGACAAGTGTAGAGAGGAGAGTCTGTACTGAAGGAGTGTGTATAGTAGAGTTGGTGGGAGAGGTTCAGGAAAAAAGTATTTAGACACAAGAATGTGGGATTCTTTGGAAAAATTATGTATATGGCAATATCTTGCATTTGATTATCATGCACTGCATGCTTTGAAAAACCATATTGTATTCCATAAAGATGTATAACAAACATAAATAAGAAATTATAAAATAAAATTGGGAAAGAGACTGGGTAAAAAATGGGTAGCTTTCATGTTTAACCCAACTACATTAAAAGATAAAGTTACTGCTAGGTTATAGTCTAGTTTAAGGATTAAATGTTAGCCTATACAGGTTCCAAACTTAAAGCTGTCTCAAGCCTTTGGCTTATATTCAGATTTTTGCCCATCTCTCTCAATCCAGTCTTTTTGACCCTTGTGACTTTATTCTTTTTTTTTTTTTTCATTTAGCACATTGAGTATCAACCCAATGCCAATGTGTTTAACCCTGCCCATCTGCCATCTCTATATAATGCCTTTCTCACCTACCTTCACCCAGGTCAGTAACATCAGTTCCCCCTTATCCGAAACTGTACAGCTGTAGCAACCAGACCTATCCCCTAGCTGAAATAGGTTAGAGACAATATTGCTCTGTGTTTGCTGACACTGAAGGCCACTCTCAATGGCCCTTTTCCCCAAGACCCACCAAGAGCCATTCTTGGCTGGCAGTGAGTATTCATTCACATGTTTTCCCCTGGTTCAGTTTCAGTGGCACAAGAGTAAGGGTGCCACTGAACAGTACTAGAGTCATATTAGAAGGCCTGGAATTCAGATCCTAGGTCAACCTAAACATATCAGATCTCATGCCTGAGATGCTGAGTGACTGGAAAGCTGAGGGGTGAGGTAGAAATAAGGTGTTCCAAGACACTGTGTTTTATTTTAATATCTCTCACATAAAACAAATATTAGGTTGTCGGGAAAGTCATGATGCATTTTTGCATTTAAAAAAAAGAAAGGAAAATACGTCACAACTTTAAATAGACTTTAAAGTTTTAAAAAATTTTCTTCTTAAACCTGGTGTTTTCTTAAAATTTTATTTATTTCCAACCCAGCTGTGGTAAATATGGTGTATGTGTATCATCTAAAAATCTCCTTAGCCATGTGAATGGAAGATAAGTGTCTGAGATTTTCAGTGACTCTACTCCTTTTAGCACTTTCTAGCACAATATAAAGAACCTATAGTTAGCACAGTGAGGCCCAGGCAGAGGCCCAGGGTAAGCCATTTACACGGAATGCCATGTGCATGCATCTGTGTCCCTGAGAACAGCAGCAGGGAGTGGTTCCAGACTTGATCCAGTGTTGCTCCCAATAGCAATAGCACAATAGTGCCATCTAGTGACAACTGTGTTCCAGAGATTGTGATGTGCACTCAGCGCCCAGAAAACCCTTTCTCCACTGAAAATGAAAGGGTGTGAATTATCTAAATAATCTGATGCCTGAGTCCTGCAGACCTGATCAGGGACATGTGCTGCTTTCAGGAGCCAAAACTGGTATCCTTTAGAGTTCAGTAGATTTTTCCTTCCTCTGCTAAAGCCCCTGGTGACTCAAAATAATAATAATAATAATAAAGTTCTATTAAGATAAAATTTTTATAACAGAATAATTCACCCATTTTACATGAACAAGTCAGTGCTTTTCTATTTACAGTTATGAAATCATCGCCACAATCTCATTTTAGAATAATTTTATCATGCCAAAAAATGAAAGCTTGTGCTCATTTGTAGTCCCTCTCCATTGTTACTTTCAGTTCCCACAACCACTAATCTACTTTCTCTCAAGATTTGCCTGATCCATGGGACCAGCAGTTAGCGTAATGGCTATATTGCTGGACTCCCATGTAGTCAACCACGGTTCGCGTCCCAGACCGGGTGGCTTAAAACTCACACCAGGCATGTGTGTGTGTGTGCCCAAGATCCCATGAGGAGAATGGAGGAGAAGGGATTGTGGTGTGGCCATCCCCCCTAGGGGGTGATTTCTCACTTTCTGTCTCTCTGTCTCTCTCTGTCTGGCGAGTGCATGCACCCTATAGCGAAAACCTCTCAAAAAAAGAAATTTGCCTGATCCACACTTCTCATACAAATGGAATTATACAAGGTATAGACTTCTGTATTTCTGTATTTAGCTTCACTTAGCATGATGTGTTTGAGGTTCACACATTTTGCAGTAAGTATCAATATTTTCTTCCTTTTGATGGATATACTACATTTTGTTTATCCATTTATCCTCTGGTGCTCCTTTGGAGTAAAATTATTGGGCTGCATATTGTCCAGTGGTTAAGGTAGTTGAATCCTGCATGGTTGACTGTGGCTTGAATCTTGGCCCTGGCAACTTGAAAAACCTGCTAGGCATGTGTGTATGCATGCCCAAGATCCTAAGAGTATAGAGAAATGGAGGAGACAACATTGCAACAGAACTGTACCTTACTGGGGGGCATTTTCATCCCCTAACCTATCTTACTCTAGCAAGCACATGTGACCCTTGAATTTCAAAAAAGAAAGAAACAGAAGAACAATGGCATGAAAGAATTTATCAGCTGAGGACTCAATGCAGTCAACATCCATTACTTTTATTATAAGTTGATTCTGATAAATTCCCAAACTAGACTTCCAGAGAATTTCAAGTATTACTGCTGTACTTTTGAGGGAAGGTGTTAAGGTTGTGAGAGTTTTCTAGATTCACTTTCGCCAGAGTCCATGATGCCATTTGGACTTGACAGTATCCCTGTTACCTTTCAATACTTGACAGGTACTTTTGCATGGCCTGTGAGGTTCGGGAGTGTGAGCTATACTGTAAAAAACCTCACATGGATCTCTCAACCTAGTATTTCATGTGCCCCTCACATGAATGTGTCTTAGTTGTCTTCTGGGCCTCATTCCCAGGCCTACAGTAACAGCTGGATACTTGAGATTTCTGATGGGGAGTCCCCAGACCATTTCTGTCCATCTAACAGGCCCCCATCTGGACAAGATGTCAACACTTGTAGAAGCACTCACCTAACCAATCCACAATTTCCACTTTTTCTAACATACCAGAATATCTACCATCCATTTTACATTTAAATCCCCCAAACATCAAAATCTAACATACTATCCTTCAAGGGATGAATTTTATTTAATTCCTGGAAGCACCCATAGCATTAGGGTAGCTAAGAACTCCCAGCTTTCTAATGGCATAGTATAAAGCCCTATTTTATATGTGTAAGGGAGATCTTTTGCTCAGCCTTATTTTATCTCAAAGCGAGATCCCAGTTTCCATGAGACAGACTATCTGCCCTAGTTCTTATTCCTGTAGCATCCTAACAATATTGAACACCTAGCCAATGACAATGAAATTGTTTGACCATGGTGGAAAAAAAAATTGCGATGTATTCAAAAGACGTAATAGAGATTACTCTTAGTTGTAATTCCACCCATTATATTTATTCTAAAGATGTAAAGCTTGTACTGCTAAAAGATGACTATACTTTGTAGGAAAATATTTACAGAAATTCTAGGAACTGGATAATGGTTCTTTCCTACTCTTGACACAAGCTTCTAAAAACCAAAATATCAAACATCTGTAGTGATTTCGTTTTTTAATGTTTAAATTATCTAGAAAATGAGCTAAGTGGGCTTTGAGATACAGTGCGTGAGTGGTATGTGTTTCAACGATCTGTTCTGTAAGGACTGACTTAGAACGGAACAGTATTCTTCCAAAACAAGGTTACAGGCAGCACCAGCATTCATCAGAGAACCAGCTAAAGCTTTGTTAGAAATGTGAAATGTGATGTCTATGACTAAGTTCAGTTGCCTTAACTGAAAAGTGAGAGGAAAAATATCTGTCTCTGTCATTTTTGCTAGAACTGATAAGAAGAAAGATTGATAGGTACAGTTTTAACTTGGCAAGCAACAAGGATTTTAGACACCAGGCTCTATTCTCAAGTCAAGACTGGGATAGACAATGTTGCCTAGACCCTCACTGTATCTCAATGAACAGCTTGTACACTGTTAGGGAAAACTGGAGGGCAGACCAGGCGGTGCAAATTTTTGTTAAGAGGGCAAAAGCTATGACTAAAATTCTAATAGCAACTGAAAGTGAGTCCCAGGGGGCGAATTCTCTTCCTGTAATGTTGCTGAACAATAGCAGCAGCACTTTGGATGCTTGAGAGCTGATGAATGGACAAGGTTGCTGCAGTGCTGTATAACTTTGCAAAGCCATTTCTGACCTCAGAAAAATTGAGACATGTGATAAGCAAGCCTGAAAATGGCAAAGGCTCTAAAATAGACTCTAAAATCCTGGGAAGCAGAGCAGTTGCTATCACAATATACTACTTAAAGAACAGTGAGCCTGCTGTCGTCATTCAGTTTTGCAAGATTCTACCAAGATCTGAACCCTCCTTCACTATTTCTTAAGTAAACATTCCTTTTCTCCCTCTTGTCACTTCCACCTCCAAAATCAGAACAAGAAACAGGACTGTGATGGAGACAATTAGTCGGCATTGTGAGTTATTTCAGATTCAGTTTCCCAGTCTGATTTAATTAAATAATGAATAAGGATAAATTTATAATGGCATTATGCAATAACAAACTTTGAAGGTGACATTATCTTATTTAATTCTCACTTTTAAAAACTATGGGCCAGCCCTCCAGCCTAGTGGAAAGAGAACCAGATCCCACATGATTGACTACTGTTTAAATTTTGGCTATCACAGCTTGAAAAGCATATTGGACTTGGACATGAGCATGTCCCAAATCCTGATAAGATGAAGAAGCGGAAGAGAAGAGATTTTGTTATGACCACAACCCATTGTGGGGTGCTTTCCCTCTCTGGCAAGACCTGTGCCCTCTGATAACTAAAAAAAAATAAATAAAATAAAAGACTATGTATTTAGGAATTATTAGTAGTAATATTTTGGAAAGGTAGAAATGAAGCTTCAGAATGACTAAATAACTTGCCCATGGTTATTCAGTTGGCAAATTATAGAATTTAATTTGAGGCAAAGCATTTTACTCCCTAGCTGCCATAGTTGCTGGCACCCCATAATTTGAAGTGAATTTTCCTAACAGCACATCTGATATGTTACCTCATAGTAAGTGTTCATTAATTGCTTGTGTTTCCCTTCTTGCCTCTCTGGTGAAATAAATATTCCATCTCACATAAATCCCTGTTGAAGTTCATATCACACTGTAGCTCCCTTGAAGAAATGTAAACCATGGGACCAGCAATTAGCATAATGGCTATGTTGTTGGACTCCCATGTAGCCGACCATGGTTCTACTCCCAGATCCGGAGACTTAAACCCACACCGGGCACGTGTGCGTGTGTGCCCAAGATTCCAAGAGGAGAATGGAGGAGAAGGGATTGTGGCATGGCCAACCCCCCTGGAGGGTGATTTCTCACTTTTTGTCTCTCTGTCTCTCTCTGTCTTTCTGGCAAGTGCACGTGCCCTATAGCAAAAACCTCTCCCCCCCAAAAAAAGAAATGTAAACCAATGATTGCAAAACAAACCACGATCTACATTTATTGGAAGAAATTGCCAAATATAAAGGAGTAGTATTGTTATTTTTAGGAAAATTCTGAGACCAAAGAATAACATTCTTTCAAAACCCATACTTTATAGTATTAGATGGTATATTAGAAAATTTCCCAGAGAGAGATCTTTCTAAATGGTAAAATACCTGAATCAAGCGCTAGATGAAAGGAAGAGAAAAACCTTGGTAATGTGAAAGACTTGTGTCCACTAGGTACTTCACAGTTAATCATTTCTCCAATCTTTACTATGTTCGTTACATTGATATAAATGAAATATTTTTAAAACTAAAATTTTATTTCTTGATTGACTTACATTTTAATTTCAGAGATGAGTATCTAAAGAAAAGTGGCCCTAAGATATAAACTGGTTTTGAAGATTCAGCAAATGCCACATTTAAAGGAAAATGGTATGCAAGTCTTGATGAGATATTGATATGCTTTGTGTGTACCTCCAGCAGGACAGGCCTAGGCTTAAAGGAGTGGAGCTGCAATGGAAGGCTGACAGTTAACCCAGGCTAGTCCTCCTGTGGGCATGGGTGGATACACTGATCTGCCAGGTGTTCAGTTTGAAGTTTCCTTGTAGTGATTTAGCTCTAAAGAACCTGGCTCGTACCAATCAAACCCACATGAGATTGGGTATTAGAAAGGCACTTCAATAAGTTACAAAGGGATATCTTCACTGCCTGGATTCCAGCTATCTAACCCAGTCAATCACCACATGCCTTCCCAGTGGGGAAAACTGCTTGAGAGACCATGTGCACTCCAGGCATTTGCTAGAAAATGCAATCATACATCGATGTCAAACGAGTGTCTGCTAAGGGTTATTCAAGACAATTGATATTGAAGAGACAGAATCTAATGGACTAAGTAAACAATTTATTCTTCTGGATTTTCCAAGTTGCCAAGTCATCAGAAAGCAAAGTGCTTGAAATATCTTAGCTCAATATCCACCATCATGGAAAACATGGTCTGCTGTCTCCCAGATTCCTGTGTTCACATTTGATGAATCAATGTTGTGACCACATAGTCCTTTGGTCTAGCTGTAGGAGGAAGTACAAAAGAGGAGATAAAATTTTGTCTCTGCATTTAAAAGTTGCAAATGAATTCTAGTTTTATTTAGTCCAAATGTACAGCCAATGTCTTTACGTTCCTCTTAAGTGTTAGGTATTCTGTGATATGCTGAAATTGTAAAACGGAATTAAGACACAATCCCCATCCTGGGGGAGTTCACAAGATGTTTAAATATGAGAAGTCACATACTTAAACAGTTATTGTAACTAACACTGGGGCCCGGTATAAAAAGTAGAATTATAATTCAGCTGGGATGGAAAAAAGGTTTTACAGAGGAATTCAAAAACTAAGCCAGCATGTTGTAGTTTCCAGGAAAAAGAAAACATTACATGTTTACTGAACTGAACTCTTCTGGTTGAAAACAGAGTAAATACTCAGTACAAAATAGTTTGGGTAAAATGCTTGTTAGCTTATAAAGTTAGACTATCCATGGGGGCATATAATATTTACTAGTCACTAAAAGTACAGCTGAAATCAGGGACTCATGCTGCAATGTTGATTTCTGTCTTATTTTCTTTACCCAATCTGCATTGCCTTTATTTTCAGAGAGAATTTCTCTACGTGATGGGAAAAAGAGCAACCCTTAATTTTAGGCAGCCTACCACCTTAAGGGAAATTAAGGAGTATCTTTCTTGCCCAAATCCTACAGAAGTACACAAAAGGACTCTAAGGCCTGGGTTTGTACAGCACACCTCTACTTAAAATAACTGCAATATCCATTGAGTTGAGATGCTCTGAACTGGTTGGTGGGCTGATAGAGACCAAAAAGGTTATTAAGATACTAGAGCTAGATATTTCCTGTAGAAGAAAACTAGAAAGACAAGCAACATGTGGCCACTCTGCTGCAAAAAGTCTGACTACATGTTATATTCTGGAACTTGTAGCTGTAGCTATAATTCAGAAATTAGTGAAAAAGGGACCAGCAGTTAGCATAATGGCTATGTCGCTGGACTCCCATGTAGTCGACCACTGTTCAAGTCCTGAACCCGGTGGCTTAAAACTCACGCCAGGTGTGTGTGCATGCTTGCCCAAGATCCCGAGAGGAGAATGGAGGAGAAGGGATTGTGGCATGGCCATCCCCCCCCTGGGGAGTGATTTCTTGCTTTCTGTCTCTTTGTCACTCTCTGTCTGTCTAGCAAGCACATATGCCCTACAGCAAAAAAACTCTCCAATAAAAAAAGAAATTAGTGAAAGAATGGTCAATAAAGCAGATGGTTTTAATGAAACTTTCCAGAAAGTAATGCATCTTACAGTCATCTGTAAATAGTTTACTGAAAAGATGTGTGTTCATTTTAGGCATCAGCAGGTTTTTAGTAACTACATATAATTTAAAATGTGACTAGAACTTCGTGAATAACTTGCATGCACATCATTGTATAGAATCCCCATACATTCCTGTAAATTAGGTATTGTTACTTCATAAAGATTTGGAGACAAGAAACTCAAAGTTTGAGTGACATGGAAAAGCAACAGCATAGAAATATCAGGATTCAGACCTTAATTCAGACCCATACTCTTAATCCCTAGATGTAAACGAGAGATCTTCAAAAAGTTTGGGGAAAATGAAAAGTATGGGTAAAAACAGCTATGCCTGGAATTCAAAAATGTTTTCCTACCAAAATGAACTGTTACTTTAATATTATTTCACAAACCTTCTCAAGTTCCCTAGTATATATGTAGTAGTTCAGGTGAATCTGCTATGAAAAAGAAGGATGGATTTAAAATGTCAGATACAAAAACAGAGGGTAGACTTTACAAGTAAGAACAAAAGAGAATTAAAGACTCTTCAACAGGGCAGCTGGTGGCATGGTGGTTAAAGTGGCTAGATCCCACATGGCTGCGTAGTTTAAGTCTGGGTCCAGTGGCTTGAAAAATATGGCAGACGTGTGTGTGTGTGTGTGCCTGTCCAAAAGCCTGAAAGGAGGGTACAATGGAGGAGAAGGGATTGCAAAATGATCATCCCCTTAGGAGGTACTTTTTCTCTCTCTCTCTCTGTAAGTGCACATGCCCTCTAGCAAAATGAAAAAAGAAACAAAAAAATTCAACAATGACCCAGGGGTCTGCTCTGTGATTATTTTGGTGACTTGGCAGGATTAATTTTGGTGACTTGGCAAAATTATATTTTAGAGGGAGAGTGTGATTTATCAATTACTACAGCATGATTTTTTTTTTAAAAAGAAAATCCTCAAGGGTAGCCAAACTTCCTATCTCTTTTACTTGAAATAGGCCAGTAGTTCCTGGTACTACTCGTGTGGCTTTTGAATTTGTTTTTTGTTTTGTAGTTTGCCAAAGGGCATGTGGGTTCACCACAGGGGGGGAGAGAGAGAGAGAGAAGGTGAAAGTGAGAAAGCAAGCCCTATGGGGGGTGATCACATCACCATCCCTTCTTCTCCATCTCTCTCTCTCCTGTCAGGATTTTGGGCACACATGCTCATGTATTTGGCATGTTTTTTAAGCCTCCAGGTTGGACTCAAACCATGCAGTTGGCCATGTGTGATCCAGCCACCTTAATCACCACACCATAGGTTGGCCCTGGCATTTGCGTTTTAACAAGCTCCACAAGTAATATGGGTGCGTGGGTACACATGGGGCCCTTCAGATCAACAATCTCCCGATTTCAGTGTGTCCCCCCTTCCCTAAGTCACATTGACTTTTATCTCTGGGACAAAGAGTTGAAGTGCTTAATAGAAATGCCAGGTATTTTACACTACCTTATGCTTAGGACAGAGGATAGCTATCTTCTTATTCACTAGAATGGATAGTCTCTTGATTCAAAATGAGCAAAGCTAATACCCGTCATTAAGTATTTGCTCTAATTTCAAAGTTTATTTGATAAGGTATATTTACCCTGGCCAATCTGAAAAAAATTCAGAATTAGAGCTGATTTATATGTTAAAGCTCTACATTTCCTCTGACTTAAAAAGCTGTGATTACCTCAATGTCTGTCTCAAGTTTTTTATTTTTACTACCCTCCATTAAAGATGTCTTTTCTCTGTTTATCTTTCTTTTAATAAACCAGAACTATTTCATTTTAAATGTTTTATAGTTACATTTAGAACTAACATTTATTTCCTTGTTCTGAGCACTTTCTCAAATAATCCTTCTTTGTCAGAGCATTTTAAATGCGTTTTAAACTTTACAGATCCTAGCAGAAATGTCAGTGAAAAACAAACCGTCAGGAATTGATACGCTATACAAGAGTCTATCGGAACCCTCTCCAAAATCAGATTGAAAGACCTAGATGGGTCCAGACAGTGGCACAGTGGTATAACATGATGCTCTGAAGGGGCTGCATGGAAAGGTTCCAAGGTCAAGTGCAGAGTTCTTTCTAAGTATAGGAAGCCAGCACACACCCATGATCCCCCCAGCTGGCTGAAAGCTGGGGGAAGAATTATAGTGTCAAGATCTTGTCTCTCTGCCTGTCTCTCTCCCTCTCTCTCATAGAAACAAATAAACAAATTTAAAAATATATATTGATAGAATAGATAAAGAAGTTAAGAATGCTCTGCATACTTTAATTAGGGAACTTGGAAGAGAAAAAAAATGTATAGAAGAGTTGAAAGAAAGAGTAACATCTTTTCCATAGTTCCTCAGAACGTTTCCCCTACTCGAGTTGCCTACTACTTCTCAGAAATCAGAATATATTTCAGGAAGAAGAACATGGAGCAGATGTTTTGATTTTTCAGTATGTGGGACTGTTTTCAGCAGAGAGCAAGTTTAAGAGTAGCTATTCGATGCTTCCAAAGATCTCCATTAAGAAAGAAAGTGAATTTAGACTCGACAGCAATTAGAAAGTGTTGTTATCATTTCTCTAGAAGGAGAGAATCATCCCATACACGGATATTTAGTAGTGTGTATTTCCTCAATCTCAAATACCAGTGAGAGTGATGTGGGTGTACAGAAAGGACAATTGACTTAGTATAGAAAAAGACAGCAAACTTTTGGGGTGGGAAGGAAAACTAAAGTCACATTATCAGACATTTTCTTAAAATTAATTTTCCTTGCCTTTGTCTTCTTATACAAGTTCTCTATCACAGAGAAGATTTATGGGCATTTTATTTTAATTAGCAGTCTGGAGGTAAATGTTCTGTGAAAAGTTGAGTATGTGTCCTTACTTTGCAAGGCTGCAAGGGGAACACATTGTGAATGTGTCACACAAGCTTACTAATGCCATATGTTACAGTTTCAGTTGTTTTTCTTTTTTAAAAAATGCTTAACTGTGGCCAGATGTAGATTAACCATGAACCTCATAAAGCTCCAGCTTCATGACCCTTCCTTTATACAGATTCTCTTCAAGGCTTTAGGAGGGGCTTCAGCAATGGCACGTGCTCTTATGTTTTTGTAAAGTTTGTTAAATAGAATGTTTGCTACAGTCTTTAAGATTAGTTTCTCTCCACCACAGTTGCTTTCTTCACACTTCACCTTGTGCCAATTGATGACAGCCATATACATTTTTGGAACCCACTTCAGTGGGAGTCGAGTTAGGGGGCATATTTATTTTGTATTCAGTAGGATATAGTTGTGTGGTTTGGAGTCACTTGTGTGTATGGCTAAATGATTGCCAAACATCCCAATGTAGGCATGGCTTCCAGAAAAACTCCTATTGTTTACTATGAAGATTCACTATGCCAAGATGAGAGAGTGCAGGGCCACAGTCTGGAGGTATCACTTAGGTCTCAAAATGGCACTATCTCAGCAGTGGAAGAGAAACATTTGAGTTTAATGGAGTCAGAAGCCAGTTTCTGTGAAAATTTCTCCCAAATATCATCACATGTAAAATTGTAAACAGAAAATTTCTCTCATTTTGAAGGTCTTTTTTATACTTTTTAAAAAATAGTTGTGCATATTTATGGAGTGTACAGTATGATTTTTTAGTAGGTAGATGGGAGGATTTCTTAACAGTGCCTATTCAAAACATGTTTTCTTGTCATAAATATACACTATGATACAATTTACACATTTAGAAATAAATTATACACTTTCATAGAAAATGTACAAAATAGAATTTATCAGAATTCTAGTGTTTACAGGGGATATGCCTGCAGACCCACAGCTCACATACAAAAGAGAACATGCATTTATAACAATTGCATGTTTTATGAAGACTTTATATCAGTAATTTTTTAAAAACTACTTTTGCTTGTTCAAACTATAGGAGAGACTGAATCATTTGTCCAGGATCTACATAGAAAATGTTTTAAAATCATGATTCTATAAAGAGGTGACTTATTAAAGAGTATATGGTCCAAAGTCGTCAAAAACAATGGTATAGTGAGGTCAGCAGGCAGAGTGGTGGTAAAAGGGGCTGGATCTGACAGCTAATTGGGCGGTTCGAGTCTTGGACTGGGCAGTTTGAAGAACAGGCAGGGCATGTGTGCATGTATTTTGAAAATCCCAAGAAAAGAATGAAGGAGAAGGGATTGTGGAATGACCATCCCCCCTAAGGAATGCTTTCTCACTTTCCCCCTTTCTCTCTCTGTCTCTCCAGTGAGTGCTTGTAGCCTATAGCAAAAAGCTGAAATACAGAACAAAACAATAAAACCATAGTGGCCCATCATTAAGTAATTAATGAATAATACCATTGAGTTATTTTTCTTTATTTGGTTGTATTTTTATTTGTCAGCTTTATACATGTTAAAAATTTAAATATTGACATTTATTGTATTGGTATTTCTATATGCTTATTCTAATAGACAGATTCCATATTGGATAAGCTTCAGATCCCTATTAAATTGGATCTACCTCTATTGTTGACTTTGTCTAGGAATGAGGCCTTTGGAAATGAAACAAATACCCCTATACCTGCAGGGTGAAGTTGTTCACCTTTCTGGTAAGCATGAACAAGTTGGGTTCACTTCCAAAATGTCAGCATAATTAACTTTAGGAAAATATGTTAGCATATTATATCCCATTTATTGATTAAAGGGAAAAAAATCACGTGATCATCCTAATAGATGGCAAAATATATCACATAAAATTTAATTCCCAGGTAAAAATAAAATTCATAGCAAATTGAACATGGAAGTTGGCATCCTTAAAAGTGATAAGAAGTAATAGAAAGGGAAAGAAGTCAAAATTTTGTAATTATACTCATTGACTATTAAATACAATCTATTAAAAATGCTAGGAATAATATTGCTGCATTGAAGATACAAAAATTAACCTCATTTCTAAGCACTAGAAACAGCTATTAAGAAAATATAATTGCTGGGACCAGCAGTTAGCGTAATGGCCATGTCACTGGACTCCCATGTAGTCGACCGCGGTCCAAGTCCCGGACCCAGTGGCTTAAACTCACGCCGGGTGCGTATGTGTGCGTGCCCAAGATCCCAAAAGGAGAATGGAGGAGAAGAGACTGTGGCATGGCCATCTCCCCTGGGTGTGTGTGAGTGTGTGTGGTTTCTTGCTCTCTGTCTCTCTGTCTGGCGAGTGCACACACCCTATAGCAAAAATCTCTCCCCCCCAAAAAAATAAAAGAAAATATAATTGCTTTAAAAGACACCATTCATATTAGCAACAGAACCTATCACATAGCCAGAAATAAATCTATCAAAAAATGTCCAAGACCTATATAGGAAAAAAGAATAAGATCTTTATTAAAGGACATGAAAATCCCCAGGTGCAGGTGCATATGGTTCGAGTCCTAAACCTGGTGGTTTAAACTCACATCAGGCACGTGTGCATGCATGCCCAAGATTCTGAGAGGAGAATGATGGAGAAGGGATTGTGGTGTGACCATCCCCCCCTGGGGGGGGGATTCTTGCTTTCTGTCTCTGTCTCTCTGTCTTTCTGGCGAGTGCACTCACCATACACTCTGTCTTTCTGGCGAGTGCACTCACCCTATGGGAAACCCCCCCCCCAAAAAAAGAAAATTCTAAATAAATGAAGAGACACTTTTGTTCACGGATGGGAAGAATCAATTTCATCAAGGTGTCAATTTCCTCTAAATTAATCTATAAATTTAATGAATCCCATCACAGTTTTTTTATAGACTGTGACAAGCTGGTCTGAATATGCATATGGAGAAGAATATAGCCAAGAATAGTAAAATTCAAAGAAGAATAAAAAGGGGTAATTTTCACCTACCAGACAGCAACACTTAAAAAGTTATAGTAATTAGAACAGTATTTATTCACAGATAGATAAATCAACCTTTGCAATATAATAGAGTAGAACTCAGACCCTCGCAATTATGAGGACATTAATGTCTGACAAATGTAGCATTTTACAATTTAGCAGAATGATGGGCTATATAATAAGAGCTGAGACAGGATTTATGTAGAGAAATGCAAAATTATCTATGTAGTTTATATCAGTGGTTCCTGACTGGGATAGGTTTTGCACCCAGGAAATATTTGGCACTATGTGGACTAATTTTTGGTTAGAACTGGGAGAAGATACTACTGCTGTACAACAAGGAAAGGCCAGAGATGCTGGTCAGTATTCTTCAATGCGTAGGACAGCCAGCCACCCCCCAAACTACCAACAGTAGAGAGCTACCCAGTCTAAAATATCAGTTTCCATCACTGAGAACACCACTTCTAACTGAAACAGATTTTCCCAGGTAACCACTGACTGTCATCCTTACTCCTCTTCAAATCTTTTGACATATTACTTTCTCAGTAAGAGTGCTCTTAACCTCACTATTTAAAATTATTACCTATATTTCTCCTTCCATAACACTCCTGGTCCCTCTTATTCTGCCTTCATTTTTCTTTATAGTACCTACTAATTTCTTTCTTTTTAAAAAATATTTTAAAAATTATTTTATTTAACTTTATTTATTTATTTCAATTTGACCAGAGAGGGACAGAGTGAGAAACAGAGGGAGAGTAAGAAAGCAAGCCACCATGTCCAGGACTTGAATTGTGTTTGGCCATATGGGAGTCCAGTTCTTATTCTGCCTTCATTTTTCTTTATAGTACCTACTAATTTCTTTCTTTTTAAAAAATATTTTAAAAATTATTTTATTTAACTTTATTTATTTATTTCAATTTGACCAGAGAGGGACAGAGTGAGAAACAGAGGGAGAGTAAGAAAGCAAGCCACCATGTCCAGGACTTGAATTGTGTTTGGCCATATGGGAGTCCAGTGCCCAGCGCAGCCACCATGTCCAGGACTTGAATTGTGTTTGACTATATGGGAGTCCAGCACCCAGCGCCTTTAACCACCATGTCACCTGCTGGCCCCAGTACTTACCATCTTCTAACATGTAACAAAATCTACTTTTTTTTTTTTTTTTGAGAGGTTTTTGTTATAGGGCACATGACTTGCCAGAAAGACAGAGAGAGACAGAGAGACAGAAAGCGAGAAATCACCCTCCGGGGGGATGGCAACACCACAATTCCTTCTCCTTCATTGTTTTCCCAGGATCTTGGGCATGCACGCACACATGCCTAGCATGAGTTTAAACCACCGGGTCTGGAACTCAAATTACAGTCAACTACATGGGAGTCCAGTGACAAAGCCATTACGCCAACTGCTGGTCCTAGAAATCTACTCATTTTTTATGCCTATTGTTTACTGCCAATTTGCTAGGATGTTTTTTGTTCAGTTTCTCAACACCCAGCATAGTGCTTAGAACACAGCAGGTAATCAATAAATATTTACCAAATAAATTAATAAACAATCCCAAGAACTAATTTGTGTGTGTAGTGTCAGAATCATTCATAAGGTGCTGGGGGGTAGTGCCACTTTGAAGAGAAATTTGGCATTGCCAGATGCATTTGAAGATGCACTTATCAAGGAAGTCAATATGAAGAAGGGTAGGTTGACTTATCACAGAACTTCCATCCACCAAAACCTAACCGTATGAGCCAATGAAGTCAGCACCAAGAAAAAGTCATCAAGTTATTCTTGAGAAACCACTAAAACTCCAACTTCAATTGCACATAACTAAGAAAAGCAGTAGATGATTAAAGTACAAAACAGAATAGCTACTCAGCAAGCTCTTAATATTGGTCACCTCCCAATCTGTACACTCTAAACTTTTTTTATTTTCCATTTTCAATAAATAAATTATGACTCATTTTTGGGCAGATTATCTTCAAAATTTTTAGACCATGCATATTATGAAAATTATGGATGGATTTCAATTTTTTCACACCAAAATAGTCATTTTGGTCTTTCTACTAAATGTTATTTAAACTCCCCTTGAACTCAGTAAATATTATTTTCCTCATTATGTATGTGTATATAATCTTGTCTCTCATATTTCTGAGCTAGGCTATAACAAAACTTTTATAGACTATCATGATGTTGAAATTTAATATCAGTTTCAATCCTGGATCTAACAATATCTAACAATATGATGAGCCAGTTGTCTCCTTAAATTTGTTTATTCATCTCTGAAAAGGGAATAATAATATGTTCTAATATGTACTACATACTGTGAAGGATACAATTGTGGGAGTGTATTTGAAAGAAAGTGTAAATAAAAATTATTGAGCAATTGTAAAAAAACTTTATAGATAAAATTTTCTTCAATTAAAAATGCTTGCAAAATAAAAATCATGATCATTTAATATAATTCCATAAGAATCACAGGGAGCATGCACAGATTCATGCATGTATGTGTGTGTGCATTCATGTTTGTGTGAGTGGGTATTTAAAACCTGAGGTTGAACTCCATATCCACTGAAACACAACGTCTTTGCATGGAGCTCAAGAGTTTGCGTGCAATTTTAGTATTTTTCTTAAAGTTTTTCAGCTGATTCTGGTGATCAAGTCTTAACAATTTTTCATCTTGTAGGTTTTTAAACTTGTTAAAGAAGCTCTGTGTATCTAAGTATGCAAGGAGATATCTTTGGAGTGATTTATTGGGTATTCTTGGAAAGCAAATGGTTTTATCTCTAACATATTATATATCATTATATATATATATACACACACACATATTATATATATATACACACACACATATTATATATATATATATAAACACACACATAGATATTTTGTATCTAGCAAATTATATATAGCATTTATATATAATATATAATATTGTTGGAAACAAATAGTACTATTTCATTTTCTTAAATTTGTAATCTGTTGGATTACAATATATATATATACATACACACGTGTATATATGTTATATATAGTATAACATTCGAAAAAGTATTTCATTTTTTAAAAAGTTAGTAATCCATTGGTGTAGAGAAAGCTGGTAAACGGAGTGCCCTACATTGTATATGGGTAGATGCTACGATATACAACCCTGATCATGGAAATAAGGACATTATTCTCTGTTGTTGAGAATGCTACCAGGACACAACAGTTGCCCAAAATAACCCTCATCTGACATCAGTCTTTGGGGATTGCTTCAGCCAGAGAAAACTGTCTAGTCTAAGGACCGCCCCTTCAAGGAAAGCCCATATCCAATTACTGACCTGTACAGGTGTTAAAAACCCTAGCTGTTTTGCCTCAGGACAACTTTGTTTTTGTTTGTTTGTTTCCTCAGGGTTTTTTTGTTGTTGTTGTTTTTGTTTGTTTGTTTGTTTTTTGTTTTTTGTTTTTTAGAGATTTTTGCTATAAGACAAGTGCACTCCCTGGAGAGACAGAGCTAGAGAGAAAGAGAGAAATCACCCCTCAGGGAGGATGGCCATGTCACAATCCCTTCTTCCCCACTCTCCTCTTGAGGTTTTGGGTACATGCACATACACACGGTGTGAGTTTCAAGCTGCTTAGTCCAAGACTCAAACCACAGTCAGCCCTGTGGGAGTCCAACCATCTAACCATTAGGCCATCTGCTGGCCCCCTCCGGACAGCTTTGAACAAATATCCCAAGCTCCACAGCAATGCCATAGGGCCAGCTGAATCCTTCATTAGGACCACATCATAGCTGCCTCTGCCCAATCCTGCTTCCTTCCCCTCCCCACGTTTAATCTGAAAAGTGTTCCCGACTAAGCATACCATTCGCTAATTTGCATCTCAGAGTCTGTTCCTGGAAACCCAACATGCAGCACCAAGAGAACTAGATCACATGGTCATATGTGCACAAGACTGTATCATTGCCCGGGAGAGTGCAGTAAGTGACTGAAGAGCAGATAAAGGGAGAAAAAATGTACCGCATGCCGAAATCAGACTGTTCTGCATTCATAACAGATGGAAATTAATGGTCTGCAAGTTGTGAGTGGGTTAGTGAGACAGAATGCTTGCAAGGCATGCTGGCACAAGGTTAAATGGATATGCATGTATGGCATCAGCTCAGTCTTCTGCTTTGCCATCCCCTGCGTAACCAGACACACCATTTGAAATCTCTATTTGTGACAAGAACTGGATAAACATAAGCGCGGGGAATTAAACTATTTTAAAAATATTAAAGAAGTTGTAATAAAGATAGTAGCTCCTACCTCTAAAATCAGATGGAAAGAATTAAATAAATTATACCTATCTTTCAATTTCTGTACAATTAATGTACATGATTACTTTAGAAAACAATGACAAGTATAAATAACTTACCTTTATACAGCGATATATATATATATATATATATATATATATATAAAACAATGTATATCTAAGTTCTGGAGGTCATCTGCTGGTGGCAGAGTCCCACTGGTGGTAGAGGAGACAGCACCATTCCAAGTAAAGTAAGAAGCATTTTCTCCCAGTTCCTCTGTATTTTCACAAGTTCTGAAACTGCGTGCTCTCTGCATGGTTATATAGTTTAGTTTTGTTTAGTTTTTTGTTTTGTTTTGTTTTGTTTTTGTTTTTGTTTTGTTTTGTTTTTGTGGATTTATTGTTGTTGCTGCTGTTTTTGCTTTTAAATAAATTCCCGTGGAGAGAACCATCAGTTCATGTCATAAAGAAGCATTCAGGTGAAGATCCATTGGAAAAAGTGAAAAGATCACTGTCAGCATAATGAAAAAGTACAGTCAGAGGAACAGTGGACAGTGATGCCCAAACCAAAGGATATGCTAAGTCTAGAACGAGTTACGGAAGGAAGACTTACTATTCAAGAAGGTCTTTGACAGACAGGATTCCATTCAAGATAAAAGAGCTAATAGTTGCATTCCACAGCTTAGTTGTTCCTTGTCTCTGACTTCGGTTTGATTGTTTTGAGAATACAGATTTGTATGCATTCATTGTCTCCAAATCCATGTACTTACTTCTCCACTGTGAAAGTGGCACAAACCAAAAACAAAGCAAAGATACAAGAAGTAATGTCAACGTGACCTTTTTTGCTACCTTCTACAGCATTGACTCTTTTTCTTTACCTTCTCATGAAAGTTTTGATTTGACTGTTTTCTTAACTCCTTATATTTATAAGGAGTTATTTATAACTCCTTACTATTTATAAATCCAACTAATGGGTAAACAAAAAACAAGCACTATAAGAACTTAGACAGTTCTCTGGAATTCAGCATTTGTTAGTTTTATATACCCACACTTTTTTGAATGCCTAAACTGACACAATACCACTGGAGGAACAATATTGCTTTGAGTTTTTAAATATAATCAAAATGCTAGACTTGCTTCAAATTTGAATTTGACTGCTAAGATAAAATGGAAATGTTCTTCTCTCTTCAATAACTCTTTATTATAATAGGCTATTTAATAAAATAGAACATGAATTATTTAACTGCCCACCATAAGAAATGTAAAAGATCTGTGAATTGGTAGCAAGATTGAGAAATACAATTAGAACTGTAAAATAAAATTTCCACCTCACCCAAATGGGTAATGGAGAAATGAGACACATTATCCAAGAATTTAATTAGACAAGAATAATTTTAAAGCTTAGAGAGTCACAAAAAGAGTCCAAAACTAAGCTTGGGGTAAGGGACTAGAAAAAACAAACTTGTTTTGTATAAGAATATGGAAAGCATTTGCTTTTATGCCAGAGAACAAAGTGACAGAGGAGGAAAAAAAAAGGAGAAAAAATAAAAACAAGAAACATGATCAGGATTTGTAAAAGTGACTCTGACACTGGAAAAGGCAGAGGATCTAATAATCACTTTAAAATGTTTGCCGGGTTTATAAACATCTCATTATTCTCAGACTTTCAGAAAAGTAGCCCATGTGTACAACTGCCTTATGTAATCTGTGTGTGTGTGTGTGTAATACGAAAATAACTGTGTCTATATGTGGGCCTGTGTGAGAAAAGACATGCACAGGATGGTGACAGAAGTAGGAATTCAGATCAAAGGAAAACTTGAAAGAAGAATTCCCCCGAGGGCAAGGGAAGGTGCTAGACTCCCACATGGCCAACTATGGTTCATGTCCTGGACCTGGTGGATTTCTTTCTCACTTTCTCTCTCTCTTTCTGTGTGTGTGTGTGTATGTGGTCAAATTAAAATAATGAATAAATAAAATTAATATAAATAATGCTTAAAAAAAAAAAAGAAAAAGAATTCCCCTGGAAAATTGCAGACTTTGTAGGGAGAGCTTTGGACTTTGCATGAATCATAAAATGATGAAGGAGGTTATCTTGTCTTACTTAAAAATTATAAATTCACCCAGATAGCATTTGGAGTTTATATCTGAGCATGCCAATTCATTATATAATTTAAATTCAAGACAAAGACATTGCCATATACATTATCATGCAGTACAGAAAAATTGGAAAATAAAAAAAATTCACTGGAAAAATAATAGGTAAATAAAATAAAACTGAAATAAAATAAAAATCAACAATACCTGTACCTGCTAAATTTAACTGTGATATCTCTAAGGACTTGACCTAACTTCATCATGACACTTCTCTTAATCAGAAATTTGAGTTATGCTGATTCAAACTTCTAGTTAAACCAGCAAAGACAATCCTTCTCTCCATCCTACCCCCCTCCATTATATCGAGAGGCTGATGCCAGTTCTCTAGCTTGATTTTAATTAAAGCTTTATGCACTGCTGTGGAACTTCAAGTCCTGCCTCTATTCCAATCACCCCATTCAACTTTATTTTTCAACCTAATTTTTTCTCTAATGGTCATACAAATACTCCAGTTACTTCAGTCACTTCTGGCCTGACATGTGACCCTACCATTCTACCAAAATTATCCTGACACATTGTCGATAGCATACCAATGAAAACAGCCTGTGTTCTTTTTCCCTGTTATCCTTCATCCTTCTTGATCAGTCTATAGCAGGTACTGCCATTGACCAGCCCTACCTTCCTGAAATGCTTTCCTCTCTAGTTTCTGTGATACTGAATTTTTCTACTGGCCATCTTCCTTTTTGTTTTTTGAAACTTTTATTTATTTTTTGCTAGAGGTTGCATGAGCTCACCAGAGAGAGAGAAAGCACCCCACAACACACACACTGGTACACAAACACAACATAATCCTTTCTCCTCCATTTCTCTATCCCAGGATTTTGGACAATATACACACAGGCCTGGACACACACACACATGCTCAGTGTTTTTCAAGCTGGGATTTGGATAGCCTTTGGCCATCTGATATCCAACTTGTTTTTGGTTTTGGTATCAGGCACACAGGTCTGCCAGAGACAGAGGGCTGGGGAGGGTGAGAAATCATCCCCCAAGAGAGATGGCCATGCCACAATCCTTTCACCTCTATCCTCCTCTCAGGATTTGGGGCATACACATCCACATCTGCCTGCCATGTTTTTCAAGTCACTGAATCCAGGACCTGAACCACTCAATGGCCCATATGGGTCCAGATGCTCCAAGTTTCTACCTTTTTCTTTCCTAACAAACCCAGGTATTCAAAGAAAAGCACATCTCACCAGTATAGTAAGATTGTCCCACGATGCTTTCTAACCAGGAAAGAATCTTGTTGAAGATGTTTTGTACTGCTCTAGCCTCCCTCTCTGCTTGGAGCATTCATTAGTTAATGAGTGCTTAATTGCTCTCTATAAGTCCTGTTTATGTTTTAGAAATTTTATCATCTTTTGGGTGATAGAAAGTCTTCTTTTTAGAATTCTTGTTAGAAATTAGATCACAATTATTTTATCACAGGGTCAGATTGCTAAAGTTGAACATAAGATGATAATTCAGGCTAGCTTCATGACCTAGATCACACATGGTTGACTGCCCTTTAAGTCCTGGCCTTGGTGGTTTGAAAAACATGGCAGGCGAGTGTGTGTGCATGCCCCAAATGCCAATAGGAAGAGACAATGATGAGGAAAGGATTGGTGCATAATCATGCCCCATTGAAGGGTGCTTCCCCCTCTTCCCTCTGTCTCTATCTATATCAAGTCCATATGCCTTTGGAAAACTAAAACAGAAAAAATGGTAATTCATCTTCTAACCCATTGCAACTCTTCTCTACAAGGAAATGACAAAAAATTAGTAAACACAACACACCACAACAAGGATAGTTTCATTAGCTTTTTTGTTTATAATGTATCTCAACCTTGTCTGTCTCTCATAAAGTGTATATCATCTGGAACATACTGTTTGTCTCTTCTGCGCTGAAATGATCATTTCTTTATTATCGTTTCTCCCATGCCAACTTAAAAACTACATACTCATTTCAAGATATGGATATAAATAATGAATGAAGTTGAAATAACCATATGTAACTACATCTGTGTTATCTGTACACTAAACTAGAACCTATTCAGTATGAAAGGAGTGTTAATAACTACTTTGGGACAATAGATTATCCCAGGAGAATCGTAATATGTCACTCTATATTACCTTCATTAGATATATAAGGAGATTCGAACCGCACAATCGGCCATGTGAGAGCCTGCTCTTAGGCACCAGGCTGTGTGGCTGGCTGGCATTCTCTTCTAGTGCTCATATTTTTTTCTTTTTCATAAATTTATGCTGATGTAAGCATTGAAATAGAAACAGACTTTATCCAAATTATCATCCATTTGTTCCAATATAGGCTATCTCTACTATTAATAATTTGACACTTCACTATTTTCTCTAAATCTCCAAAATGTGCTTCAGGCAATTTCTGAACTTTCTATTTTCGGGATCTGGTAATCTACTCTGCTACCACATTCATCATGTGTTAATTATTGTAGTTTTAGAAGAAACATCAACACTTTGAAGAATAAATTCCCCTGCTTTCTTACATGTCATTTTCTTTGATAGTGTTTTTCACTTTTTTTCTGGGTAAATATTCTGTAGAGCTTAGCATATTTTATAGAAAGTAATTAAAAAAATCTCATTGAAATTTTGCTAGTATTACCTTTATAGATAAACAGGGCCAGAACTGGTTGAATATTTTTCTTCAGTGATGTGCCTATCAGGTCATATATTTAAATTATCATTTATATCTTTACAATTTTTTTATAATTTCTAAATAATTCTTAAAGGTATCCTTTTATAATTTCCAGTCTCGCCATTTGGAAGGGATTCTTGTTACTAATAATTTTAAATTAAGTTTGTAATATGAGAATAATTATATAAATATATGTATATGACTTACATATTACTGACATAATTTTTAAATTACATTCCATTTATTGAGGTATAATTACATACAATACAATATACCAATTTTATGTGCACAATTTGAGTTTCAAAACACGTACATAGCCACATAATAATTACTATACAGAACATTTTGGTGTCTCTCAATAGTCAGTGTCCTTTCTCCTCGTTGGCCCCTGGCAACCGCTAATCTGCTTTCTATAATTACAGTTTTGCCTTTTCTAGAATTGCCTACAAACAGAATCACATAGAATGTGATATTTTGTGTCTAGCTTTTTATTTGGCATTTTTTTTTTCAGACTTTTTTGCTTTGAGATAATTGTATATTTGCATGCAGTTTAAAGATGGTCCAGCTGTGGTAGCGTAGGTGGTAGAGGTGCTGCTGCCCCCTGCTGGAGGGGATTGAGAAGGCGCCTGATTCATCCCCCAGGGTTATCTGAATACATCAGAGCAAGGTCTTATCTGCAGATGTGCCCGTGATCCCAGCCAGCTGCAGAACTTGGGAGAAATTACGATGTGGAGACCCTGTTGAGGACCACGCCCCCAGAAATAAATAAACTGAAAAAAAAATTTAAAAAGAGATCTCATATACCCCCTTATCCTTTTCCCTCCGCCTTGCATAATGTCAGCATAATAGCACAACTAGGAAATTGACATCAACAAATCCATCAGTCTTTTCCAGATCTCACCAGTTTTATGTGCACTCATGTGTGAAATTACGTGCATTTTATCACATATGAAGATTCATATGACATCACAACTGAGACACAGAATAATTCCATTGTACTGATTCCTCATGCTACCTTATGATCAGTTACTACCTTTTGCCATTCTTGTAGTATCTAACTTTTTGAGATCTTTTTTCACTCAGCATAACTCCTTGAAAATCCATTTAAATGGGTAAATGTAGCAATAGTTTATTTCTCTTTATGCCTGCATAATATTCCATGTATGAACGTACCAGTTTATTTAAACATTCACCCAGTGAAGGACATTTTATTTCTACTTTGAGACAGAAATAAAGCTGCTGTAAACATTTGTATGCATTCTTATGTGAATATAAGTTTTCATTTCTCAGCATATTATATCTGAACATTGTCTTATCAGCTCTCTCCATTTTATTGCTATATCACCGTCTGTTGTAAATATAACACCATTTTAATGTACTCATCAGTTGATAGGTATCTAGCATTCATTCCAGTGATTGGCTATAGTTCATAATACCTCATACACATTCTTGTATAATCATCTGTGTAGCCACATATTTTTAATTCTCTGTGGCAAATGCCTAGGTATGGAATTGTTGGATTACATGGTCAGCATTATAATTACCTTTAAAAGAAACAACTAAACTTGTTTTCCAAAGCCCGCTTACCAGGTTTTCATCACCACAGTAAATGAGAGGCCTAGTTGCTCCAGATCTCTGTCAAGACATAACAATTGTCAGTGTTGGGAATTTGAGACATTCTGGTAGATGTGTGAGGATTCTGCATAAAGAACTTGAGAGTTCTTCATATGTTCTAAATATGAGTCCTTAATCAAATACATGGATTTTTTTGTTGTTTGTTTGGGGTTTTTTGGAGAGATTTTCACTATAGGGCGCGTGCGCTTGCCAGACAGACAGAGACATAGAGACAGAAAGCGAGAAATCAGCCCCCAGGGGGGATGTTCACGCCGCAATCCCTTCTCCTCCATTCTCCTCTCGGGATCTTGGGCACGCACACAACTTGCGCCTGGCGTGAGTTTTAAGCCACTGGCTCCGGAACACGAACCGCAGTCGACTACGTGGGAGTCCAGCGACATAGCCATTATGCTAACTGCTGGTTCCCATCAAATACATGTTTTGAAAATACTTTATCTCCGTTGATGGCTTCCCTTCTCACTTCGAAATGTTTTGAAGAGTGAAAGTTGTAATTTTGAGGAAGTGTGATGTATTACAGTTTCATAGTTTATACGATTTGTCTCTTAAGCTATCTCTAGCTAACCCTATCATTTTAGAAATTTAGCTCACATAATTTGTGAAAGATCATATTTTTCCCCATTCAATTGCCTTATTCCCTTTTTTTTTTTAAATCTTCTGGTCATATATGAGTCTGTTAGCAAGTTTTGTATTTCTTACCATTCATCTCTATATCTATGGGCCAATACTACACAGTCTTACTCCAACTTGACAGTACTTCTTGAAACCAGGTTGTGTATGTCCTCCAACTTATTTTTCCTCAGTCTGTTCAAGCTATTTCAAGTACAATTTATTTCCACATAAATTTTAGGAGTGGTGTATTTACTTCATTTTTGTTGTTGCTGTTAATTTAACAAAGAGGATGTGTTCTTGCTGGAGAGAGACAGAGACAAAAGCAGAGAATACAAGAAAGGTCATACTGCAGATCCCTCCTCCTCCTTCTCTCTCCTTGGGATCTTAGGCACTCACACACATGCATTCTGTGTATTTTCAATCTACTGGGTCTGGGACTCGAACTATGTATCCAGTCACATATGCGTAACCAACTAGGCCCTGCAGAGACCACAGTATAATTGCATTAAATTTATATAATAATTTGGAGATGACTAGTGTTGTTATAATATGAAGTCTTCTGATTCACAAACATTAAAATTGCCCTTTGTACATTGACCTCAGATTCTGTGACCCGCTAAATAACTTTCTATTTCTAGTATCTCTTTTATATAGTCCTTTGGCTTTTCTGCAAAAATTTATCATGAATTATCTGTGAATAAAGTTACTTATGTTTCTCCCTGACCAATCTATATGTTCTTTATTTCTTTCAGTTGCCTTATTGAACTGATTAGGACAGAGATGTCTTTTATGAAATTGAGGAACATTTTTTTTTTTCCTATTTGTAGTTTGCTGAGAATTTTTATCACGGCTGTGCATTCACCTTTATCAAATGCTTTTCTGTAACTCTGTGATGACCATGTACTCTTTCTTCTTTGGTATTTAGTTGGTTATAAACATTGATTTTCAAACATGAAACATGCCTTGCATTTCCGCTATATACTCCACATGGCCATAATGACCCTTTTTTTAAAAAAGATATTGTTGCATTTCAATTGCTAATGTTTTTGAAGATTTTATCTATTAAGAGGAACCTATAGGTTTTTCTTCTTCTTTTCTATAAGTAAAGTCATAATACAAGACATAACTTTATTTATTGACAAAATCACAAAATAGATGAAAAGATATATTCATCTTAGGGGATTCAGGACCAAGTTTCAAAAAATAGTCGTTTTCTTTACTCCTCATCTCATTATTTGACACCTCTTCTTAAAACAGGTAAGTCACAGATGAACAGATGGCATAGTGACTAAGACCCTGAACTTCCACATGACCAATCATGTTTTGAGCCCTGGACCTGGTGGGTAGAAAATCACTCCAGGCACATGTGCATGTGTGCCCCAAATCCCAAAAGGACAAAGAAGGCATTGTGGTGTGGCCATCTCCTCTGGGGGGTGATTTTTCACTTTCCCTTTCTCTTGTCGCTGTTTTTTGTTGGTTTGTTTTGTTTTTTTTGTTTTGTTTTGTTTTTTAGAAACCTAAAAAATACTTAGGTGAGTCACATCTGACCTTAGCCAGTCTATTAGTATCTAAAGCTGCCTTACTTTCTTTTTCTCAAATTATTCATGTAAAATACATTGTACATTAGAACTATCCTCCTTGGGAGTATTTTCATATGATCTTTTTCTTTTATATCTGTCCTGCACATTTCAGATTTTTAAATACGTATTTCTAGGAATGCACCCTTTATATATTTGCCTCCTCAATATGATCTTTTTATACTATAGCTAGACACTTCCTGAAATAGCAGTTAAGAGAAATGTTTAAGTGCATTTGGACACTCAAGCTCTAGAATCTAGTGAGACCAAGGACTGAGACTGCTTGGTCTCCTATGAGTCATTTTTACCCCAGGAAATATAGCCTGAGCATGTTTTGATATTCTGTGGGAGCAGGGAAGTTTTAAAATACAAACTCTGTTTTCATACTTAATGGTAAAGCAAAGGGAAACCTACGGATATCTTTAGCTATAAACGTAATTGGAAAGAGTTAAATACCTTTGGCTGATTAGAAGTTGAAGAAGAAGCATCTCTACAGAAGCTAGAAAATCCTTGGAAATTCTATTTGTTTATTAATAAGTAGTTCTCAAATTTCTACTCAAGGTCTAGAGTTTAAATAGTGCATGAGCATTATGACATAATATTAGTAGCAACAGTTCCTATAAATTACTATTTCGAGAGGATAATCACCCAAAATATAGTTTCAAAGACTGTACTTGAGGAAGACAGGAATTTGAGCTCCTCTAGTTTCTTACTTAATGTTGAAGTATTATTAGTATAAACAGCTCAATGAGAAACAGTTCTTTTCACAGCTACTTTCTAGTTTCACTCTAAGTACAGGCTTAGATGAAATTCTGCCTAAGTGTCTATTAAAAGAATAATGGGAAGATAGAAAGATCATTTTAAAAGATGCAGGTGGAAATTCAGAGTCAGCTGTTTTAAAATTTATGAACAGCAGCAGTAATTTAACTTGTGATGGGGGCAATTTTATTCCCATTTTCACGAATGCTAATGTTCACATTTCAGTTATTAAAATTAATCTGACTCAATTATATTATGTGGGCTTATGTGTTCAGCTGTACTGATTGATAATAGCAACAAACATTAAGTATGGGTTTGTGATCTGTGACACTATACGACCATTAACATCAAACAGGAAAGAGTTGACAGGGTGTCCTTTTGACCCAAAATGCAAAACCCGTTAGGAATTAATGGTAAATGATATTCTAGAGATAATGTTATCCATTTATTCAACAAATATTTATTGAATCTGTCCATAGAACCATGCTGAGGGAAGAGAAACTAACATTTACTGAGGACTTTAATATATGCCACGAACTATTAGGCTTTTACTAAACTTCTCTTATTTAATCCTCATGGTAACCATGTGAGAACAGGTATTATTATAGCTTACTGAGGAGAAAGAATAAATTTATCAAGGTTAAGTTGCTCAAAGTCAAATAAAGGATAAGCAGTGGCATTGTAATTCTCACCCATATTTTATATAATCCCAAATCTCAATTCTTTCATTATACCTTGTTCCTTGACAGTGAGTGGATTCCCAAAAAGCACAAGATACTGTTTGTTTCTATTGTCAAAAGCCTACAGTATTATTGAAAAAGACAAGATACATAAATGTACATTCATTCTATACACATTTTAAGGCTCCATAAGGAACCAAGTCTTATAAAGTTAGAGAGAACACAATTTAATAATAAATTATATATATATATCCTTTGCAATGAGAAATTAGTGAATTCATTTCTTTTGTTCTATTATGGGAAATAGAAATTATTTATTTTGCAACATCTACTTCAATAAGGTTTTCTCTTTTAAATATCTATTAGCAGTAAACTGAAACATGAAGTTTTCCAAATAATGATCACTTTCTGATACTTACAAACTTAATCAAGGCATTGGATTTCATTTAAAATGCAAGTTGTTAGAGGCCAGCAAGTGATGTGGTAGTTAAGATAGTTAAAGCACTAGATCCCACATGGCTGACTCCATGGTTCATATACCAGACCTAGCACTCTGGAAAACATGCCAGGCATGTGTGCATATGTGCCCCAAATCCCAAGAAAAGAATAGACAAGAGGAGAAGAGATTGTGGTGTGGCCATTTCCCTTAGGAGGTGAGAGATCATTCCTCTCTCTCTCTCTCTCTCTCTCTCTCTTTCATTTTTCTCTCTTTCATTCTCTCTCTCACCAGCACATGTACCCTCTGGCAAAAAAAAAAAAAAATCTAAAGGCAAACAAACCACAAGTTCTTCAGAGAAGTGTAAGTGAAGTCTAATTTTCTAGTTGTGTATATGTTTATTCATTTGTATGCCCATGAAATGCATGATCTCTTAAGTCAGAATAGTTCAAGTTCTTTTTCATCTGTCACTTAGAAATCAATTGTGTATCCATCAAGTCCAAAATTAAAGTCCAAAATACATTCCCAAATTTGTTTCAATCACAAATTTTTCATTTCAGTGAATGACCAGTCAAAAAATTGTGTTATTTCCTATTTCTTCCTTTAGTACCCCAGGGTTCTACCACTTTTGTAATTCATTAGTTCATTCTCTTTGTTCCACATGTACACAACAAATACATATTTGTTTCTTCTTTATTCTAACACTACATAAAATTAAATACTATAGTTGACTGATTTCCAGGCTCTAAAGTTCCAATGGTCTTAAAGTAAAATCCAAATATCTCATTCTTTAGCAACTCATATAATCTAATGCCTATTTGCCCTTCATTTGTTAAAAAAAAAAAATTAGTAACTAGCAGCATTTCTTCAGAGCTGTAGTATATAATTCCTCTAACCAAACCAGCAAAATCTCGCCTTCAACCAGCATCTCATTCTCACATCATTTTCACTATATTGTTTTGTTTTGTTTCTCTTATGTATTTGATACTCTGAACAAACTTTAGGCAAGATTATATCTATTTTTAGGACTGAATTAGAACTACTCACAGCCCTTAATATAGTAGAAAGGCTGATTTGGTTGGAATCCTTTTCCCACTAATCTTAACAGAATACACTTAGCTATTTCAACTGAGTCTTGGTTTCTGAATCTATAAATAATAAACATACTTTATAAAAGTATTGTTTGAGTTAAAAATTAATTCCAAAACAAGAACCTAGATTAGAAGTTTCCCTTTTCTTTCCTTGCTTACAACATGTAAGCCAAAACTACTCTATAGCTCAGTAGTGATCATTTCATTTAATCTCTTGAATTATGTTTAGTCAGGGCCAGGCAAGTAGTATGGTGGTTAAGGCAGCTGGATCCCACATGGCTAACTGTCATTTGAGTCCTAGGCCCAGAGGCTTGAAAAACATGCCAGAGGACCAGCAAATGAGATAATAGTTATGTCACTGGACTCCCATGTGGTTGACCATGGTTTGAGTCCTGGACCTGGTGACTTGAAACTCACACCAGGCACTTGTGCATGTGTGTCTAAAATCCTGAGAGCAGAATGGAGAAGAAGGAATTGCAGCATAGCCATCCCTGCTGTGGGGTGGGGTGAAAGTGACTTTTTAAATTTCTGTCTCTCTCTGTCTTTCCAATGAGTGCACACACCCTACAGCAAAAATCTCTCTTAAAAGAAAGAAAAAAATCACCAAGTGCATGTGCATGCATGCCCAAAGTCCCAGAAGAGAACAAAAGGAAGGGATTGTGGCATGGCCATCTTCCCTGGAGGATGATTTCTTACCTTCCCTTTCTCAGTCTTTCTCCTGCAAGTCCACACACTCTATAGCAAAACTTAACAACAAAAAATTATGTTTAGTCAAATTTATCAACCAATAATAATTGCCAAAAGAGAACAATTGTTTGAACAAAAATTATACTTCAAAATCATTTTTTAAAACCATTTCCAGTTCTGAGAATTTCTTCTTTCACTATGTTAGGAATAGCATCATGGTATTATATTGCTCGCTAAGCTATAAGCTCTTCATGAAATCAGGCATACTTGCTCACATCTTATATTTCAACTCCAGTGGGAGTTAGGGCTGCAGCAATAACAGACTTCTTTGCTTGCATCGAGATAGACTGAGGCTGCAACTGTATGCTCTTTGACAGTCCCCCCCCCTTTAGCTTGAATATAAGCATTTTTACAGCTCACCTAGGTCCTAGAGACTAAAAAAAAAAATTCATAAACGATCAATAGGAATGTGGAAATATGCTATATTTTAAGGCAGGATATACTACCTTAGAATATTTTTTAAAAGCCTTCTTTACTGCAACGATCTCTTTTGAAATTGTGTTATTTGGTACCAGCTGTGATCAAGGAAATCATTGTCACATTCATGTGGCCCTAATGATGGACCTTTCTGATACTGTCCTTATAGTTCTGCCCAGAGGTTTAGTGCTAGGAGACCACAGTCACATCTGATCATCTTAAGGAAGTACAGCAGTCCATTAGAATGTTCAGGAATAAATTCAGTCAAGATGGTCAAATGTTCAAAATGATTGCTACAAGGAGGGTACTCTTATAATACTAGGAGGCATTAATCCACATGGAAAATGTGAGCACCATTTTCTCTTCATTCCTATGGAGACACAGACACTGACTTGGTACTGTCAGGTTTTCTGCTCAGAATTCACCAGTTTTGGAAAAGCAAAATATAGTGAAAAGCAAATGATGTATTTATTTTAATAGACTCTGAGTAAAGATTTTTAATATCATATTTGCCTATTTACTTGTTTATTTACTTTAAATATTTTGAGCACAATAAGAGAGAGGGTTGGTGGTTAAGGTCATGGCATGGTGGTTAAGGTGGCTGGATCCCACATGGTCAACTGTGCCTTTCAAGTACTGAATCTGGTGGTTTGAGAAACAAACTGAGCACATGTACATGTTGGCACAAAAATGCCAAAAAAAGAGGAAAAGAGAAGAAATTGTGGTATTTCCATTCCCTATGGTGGGGTGCTTTCTCATTCTCCCTCAGTCTCTCTAGTTAGTGTACAAGCCTCCTGGCAAATTACATACATACATACATACTTAAATATGAGATCAGAAGCCAAAACAAGAGAGGAGTAATTACAATATGTAAGCAGTCTATTGATGTCTGGGATTTCAAACAAAACAGGAAAGGGGGGTTCACAAAAAAGCTTACACAGGTTTTACTATCTAATAAAGTTTACAAGATCTTTAGAAGAGAGTCTTCCTGGCACTAAAAATGTTATATCATGAATTTTTTTTTAATGAAGTGTCAATCAAATATCAAGATGTGAGATTAAAAAGTATAGACTTCACAAAACATTTCAGTTCATCAATTCTGATCTTGCCCCAAGACTCAGTTTACACACGTATAAAATACTGATCATAGCAACTTTTACCTCACGGAACTTACAGAAAGATTAAATGGAAAGGAAGTTAAGTAAAATAAAATGTAAAATTTAAGAAAAAAACATAATGTAAATGTAAAGAACTGAGAATAATATGGTACATAATAAGTGCTGTTATGATATAATGATTATTACTATTGTTATACATTTCCAGATTGCTTAGCCATGCAGATAGGTTCTGAGAAATGTTAGGTGGTTTCATGGTTGTCCAAAGACTATAGAGTGTATTGATACAAACTTAGGTGGCGTTTCCTACTACACGCCTAGGCTGTATGGGATGATCTTACAGGATGTAAGATCACATGGTGTATGTGATCATTGCTGACTGACCAAAATGCCATTATGTGGCACATGACTGTACAAGGAGTCTTCAAAAAGTTCATGGAAATGCATTTTTTTTTTTAAATGAAAAAATTATACATAGATTTCAAAAACTTGGGGAAGTCCTACTTTAATTTGATTTTTCCACCAACTATTGGAAGTCCCATTGTATTCTTATTTATGAGGAAAATGAACAGTTTCCTGCCATGAGCTGCTTCTCTCCAGTTCAACTCTCAAGAGGTCCTGACTTTGAACAAAGTCCCTATTTAGTGTTTCTGCTTGTTAATGTCACAGTGCCAAATAGAATTCTATTATTTGCTTAATCAACTTAAATTCCCTACCCCACGTCCTCCCCTGTGCCTGTGTCACTATTCTCATTCCTACACTGAGCAACTCTGAAATCTCAAGGAGTATATTTCTAAACTTTACTTATTGCTTCAGGCCAGACAATATTCCTTGACTCTTAAGGATAATAAGTGATGTTATGACAACTGTCTTTAATCATTACACAAAGAGAAGAAAAGTATACATTACTGAGCCGTTGTTTATATAGGCCTCATATAAACAATACTAGTGTCATACCAAATCCCTTTTCTTGCAGAATTTCTGCAATGCCTAGGCTGATAGCATTAAAAATGTTTTACTTTCTGAAAGTCTGACTTGATAGAATTTTGTGAGAAGCAAGTTAGCTCGCTTGGATATTATTCAGCTTAACAATGCTTTTGATAGGAAACAAGCCACATGCAGTTTAAGATTATAGTGTAGATAGCATGTGTTATTGATTGAAGAGAAATGCATGTGTCTAAATTGCAGAGCTCTCAGATGGAAGGTTTAACATGCTGTATTAAGAAAGGAAAGAACCTGAATATACAGATGTTTCCAACTTGGTTTGAGAAGCACAGGGCAAATGGAAAGTTAGAAGGATGGGTTTTTGATAGAGTTCACATAACCAAAATGACGATAATTGTAGCATTTACATGATAGGTATTTGGGTGTCTGCAATAAAATTCTATTTTTTATGTGTTTTATAATTTTTATAATGAGATATACTGAAGAAAAGTAGAAATTCCTGGTTTTCTTCTATCAACATTGAGACACATTGAGGTGGTTTATATGAATATAGAACTACATTTTTTTCTCCAGAATAATATAGAACATGAACCTATTTAAAATCTGAATGTACACTCTCAAGACTTAAAAATCTATATCATAAAACAAGAATGAAAAATCTGTTTTACATGTTTAAGTATTTATTTATTTGAGAGAGGTTTCAACAGAGTCTTTCCATGTCTTGCCCCAGCCTTTCAGGAAGCTAGGACTATGGGGGGTGTGCCATCCCTTCAGGGCTGTTTAGATAGTGTCAGGAACTAAACTCAGGTTCCACTGTGACCTCATCCTCCAAGTAGCAGAATTTGGCAGCATATACCACTGTGACTGAAGCTACCTTACATGTTTTTAAGGCAAATATTAGCCATTAGCAAATTTGAGGGTCCAAAAGTCCCAGCGTGATTCCTATAGGCCATATAGTTTTCAAAAACAATGCATTTAGTAATCTCCTAGAATGATGAATTAGCATCAGAATTTACTTTCTTCACCCTGAAAAACACTGCATATATTGACTTACGAATAAACTTTCTTAATCTTGCCTCTAAATGTTAGTGTCAAGAAAGACCAATAAATTGACATTTAATTCAATATTGAAATATGACTATCTTTTAATCCAGTTTGAGAAAAAAGCATCTCAGGAAGACAGCTTGAAGCAAGGCACACAAATGTAGAAATATGAAATTGCTTGTTTAACAAGTGACAATTAGTCAAGGAAGAGCAGAGTAGGATATGAGAGGAGAAAAAATGGGTCACAGAAGGTGGAAAGAGTACTAGTTTAAAATTATGATTAGTATCTTAGACTTTGTTTTACATGAAATAAGTAACTATCAAAGTTTTCTTAAGAAAAATGGTGTGCTAGTTTGTGGTTTAGAAAACTATCAGGATCAGCAGATGGTATAGTAGTTAAGGTGCTGAACTCCCGAGTAGATAACCATAGTTCAAGTCCCAAACCTGGCCAACTGAAACTCACGCCGGGTGTATGTGCCCAAAACTCTTGAGAGAAGAATGCAGGAGAAGGAACTGTGGCATGACCATCCCTCTTGGGAAGTGATTTCTCATGTTCTGTTTCTCTGTCTTTCTGATGAATACACAAGCCCAATAGCAAAAATCTCTCTCTAAAAATAAAAAAGAAAGAAAAGTAACTATCTTGGCATAATGGAAGATCAATTGGAGAGAAGATAAAATTAAAGTTACAAAAACAGATTGGTGAGAAGTTTTTATCTTTAACTTCACTAGCCCACTCTACCTTGTGTTGGCTCTTCTAATTCTATTTTTTCGGGGAGAAGCACTAGTATCTTTATATATATATATATATATATATACATGTTAGTGTGTATAAAAATTCTAAGCACCAGCATACACAGAATACCCTAAAAAGCCTGTCAAACATGCATGTTTCGGGGTCCCAATCCAGACCTAGAAACAACTGGAACAGCTCATTAGCTAGCCATCTTGCACATTACTAACAAGCATATTACACAAGATGATGTACCTATAAATGAACTTTTAGCAAGTGCTCCACTGATCATTCCATAAGGGCAACATCTGTCCTGCCTTTGGCTTGATGTTTCATTGAATTTTTATGAAAAGTACAATTTGATGTCTGATTTGAGTTATCTCAGAAATTAGTGTGTTAAAGAGAGTTGCCTGAGGGGCTACCATGCAAGCATTAACAATGACTTCATTATCACAGTGAGCTGGCATCCAAAGCCATATCACAGGAGAGAAAACAAAGCCAGCTGCCATGTCCCGGGACTCCATGCAGTGAAAGAACCTCACAACTGAACCATTGTTTTGCATTAGTAAACTATGAAAGTCTAAGCTCCTTGAGGACAACAAAGTGATGTCCAATTTGATACAGACAGCCTTAGTATCTTATGTTGTTAATGAATATTGTCTTTGTTAGAGAAGATAGATGTGCATTGTTTTGATACTACTCTATCATTCACTCATTTAGTCATTCACTCTGTCAATACCTATCATACTTATATGTAGCAGGAGGATTTAATGACAATTAAAATGAATAGAACACAAACTCAGAAGACTGAGACTTGCTGGTATGAGCCATGTGGACCTAATTAACATGAGTCCTTTTGTATCTTGACAGAAACTGACTCTTCACAACATGATATAAGCATCTCTCACTGCCAATCTCAACCCCAGAAAGTGAGAGAATCTCTTACAGTTTTGGGAAATGGAACATGGCTATATGAACATCGGGTACTTCTTACTAAATGATTGCCTCATGGTGAGTGAGGTTTAAAGGGCCTAGTATTAAAATGAAGGAATTATGCTTCAGGGATAAATATGCCCCAAAGATACCTCATTCATAGTAAGTGGACATCTGAGCAAAGTGGAATGGAATTCCCTATAGGAGAGAGGACTTCAGAAATGTGGTGTGAAGGATTAAAGATCATCACAAATTCTTAGACACTCTTCCTCCTGGGTAGTCCTGCACCTGCGGTGTGATCTATGTTCCCTTCTCTAGAATCTGGGTAAGACATGGGGATACTTTAGCCAATAGAAAGTAATGTTGTGTCAGAGCTGGAGGCAAGGTCTTGAGAGCATGCTCTATCACCTGTTCTTGGATCACTTTTGGACATAGGGCCTCAAATGCCTAAAAGATGCCCTGCCATGAAAAAGCCAAAGTTGACCAAATAAGAGATCAGGCAGGGAAAGAGACAGCACTACAGATGAACAGGTTGACCAGACCCTCATTATTCCAGCCCCAGCCATTGAGCCATCTCAGCAGAAGCAAGGATGGGGGTAGCTGACTTTGTGGCAGTAGATAACCTGTGGAGAAGCCTGTGAGGGTGGCCCTTAAAGAAAGCCCTTGAGCAATCAGGCAAAGGATGTCCCCTGGCTGAACACGGGAATGAGGAACACATGCTCCACAGGGCTTCATACCCTCTGGAGATCACACAGGCCTGGGCAAGGAGGTGTGGCAGTGGTGACCACTGTGGCAAAAGGCCACATCTCCTTCGCAAGAGTTCTCATTTAATCCAAGGGAAGGATGACTGTCACTGTAGGTCTGCTCAAGCTTGGTGAACAGAGACTTGAACTGGGCTTAATTTAAACTAAACATAAAAGGTTAAACTTCTGAGTGTGAGCAGTTCTCATTGGTAAGAGATGGATCGAGTTTCTCTATCACACCCTCAAAGGATGAACTTGGAAAACCATTAAAATGTTTGATTTCTTATATTAAATGGAGGAAACTCCTATCTTACCTAATTTGGGGAGTTTTTATAGGATCAATAATGTATTAGACATGAAATCACTTTGTAAACTATAAATAACATATATGTACAATAAATAACTAAAACTCTGATAATGACTTAATCACTACATTATATGCTGGGATATGTTTTAAAACAAAGGAAAAGGTAATACTCTTGCCTCCTGCATAATACATGTTTATGCGCAAACACACAAAGACACATGCACATACACAGATATAGCTCCTTCTCCTTAAACATCTCTATACCTGAGAACCAGCTTCCATACACAGATGATGAACCTAATTGCTCAAATAACCTTAGCCGAAAGAGGACAAGGACAGGGAAGGGGAAATAAAGTCATTTGTTTATTAGCATACTATGCTGGGTAATTTTTATACATGTATTCCATTAACTCCTCTTCAAGCCTAATAATCTAGAAGCTATTATTAACTCCTTTTTACAGTTAGGAAACTGAGCACAGGTAGGTTATTTTGCCCAAAGTCACAGACTAGTAAGTATCAGAGTTGTGTTTAAACCCGACTGGTTAAAGTAGTCAGATCCCACATGGCTAACTTCATGGTTCAAGTCTTGGCCACAGCAGTTTGAAAAACACAGTAGGCATATGTGCATGCAAGCTCCAAATCTTGACAGAGTGGAGAGATGGAGGAGAAGGGGTTACAGTTGACTGCACTCCATTGAAGGGTGCTTTCTTTCTCTCCTTCTGTCTCTCTGCCTGTCTCTGGCAAAAATGTTCTCTGGTGAATTAAAAATAATAATAATAATAATACATAAAACCCAAAAATGATATGTTTAATCCTCCAACCCTGGGCTTTCTTTTTTTTTTTTTTAAGAAACTTTTGTTATAGGGTGCATGTGCTCACCAGAGATAGAGACAGAGAGGGACAGAGAGACCGAAAGCAAGAAATCATCCCCCTGTGGGAGATGATCACATCACAATCCCTTCTCTCCATTCTCCTCTCAGAATTTTGAGAACACACACAAGTGCCCAAAGTGAGTTTTAAGCCACTGGATCTGGACCTTGAACCACAGTGGACTACATGGAAGTCCAGCAATATAGCCATCTGCTGATCTAAAACCTGTGCTTTTTTATGCTTCATTGAGTGAAATAGTAATGATGATGATAGAGAACAATGAAAAGTTTTACATTTAGCCTTAAAAAGAATTGTTTTCCTATACTATGGCCAAGCACAGCTATCAGCATGACAATTAATCCAACTCAAGGCTAACTTTTTTTCAAAGTGTCCCAAATTTCCTCTATGGCTGGGTGTTCCAGGTCTTGCTGGCTTTGTGAATTAAACAGGGAGCCAAACAGGGAGATGACTACACTAATTTCCGTTAAACGTCTGGACTCATCAATTTATGATGTGCAGATCTGGAGTTCTCAGTTTAGCCAAATACAAGGAAAACCTGACAAGGATTGAACTGAGGATTGTGCAAGAAACAAGGGCTGAAAATAGAACAGAAGGCTCAGCATCTTGTTTGGCAAGACATGGACTTGTGACTTTCCTTCCCTGCCCTGTCTCTAATTTTTTCTGCCAATATAGAAACCCATCTTCAACTTCTGGCTGTGCTATTCCACGTGTGAGTCTTGTAAAGTTTAACCTTTAACCTGAACAAACATTTCTATGTATCCTAGGACACTATGTGATTCAAAGGAAGCCTCTCTCCATCAGTCCTTTAGGGATATATAGAATTCTGCAAGAGTGTTAAATCTACAACAACAAAGTAAACCTCCAACTCCATTCTAAGGATGGTGGATCAACAAAACAGCCTATATTGTCTACTGAGTGACTAGAGTTGATTTTGATTGAGTCAGTTTAACTGAATAAGTCTGAGGGTAGGTGCTGAGGAAAATTGAAGAGCTATACTTAATGAGAAGAAATAGGGAGTAATCTTGCTAATAATGAAAAAAAAGAAGAAATGATTACATGATGTAACTAATTTTTTGTGGCCTTCATAATCTTCAGCAAATCTAGAAATCTCCAAAAAATGTCCCATGTAAACAGTTTTCTAACAGCGATTGAAAAGATTCCAATACTGGAGTGGGATGTGGCAGGAACCAAGTATTATTCAGGGTTCTCCAGAGAGAGAGAGGGCACCAACAGGATATAGGTAGAGGTAGATACAGACATAGGCTGTCTGTGAGCTGGATAAAGAGGGAAGCCAGGTGCATGACTCAGTCCCAAGGACTTTACAACTCAGAAAGTCAGTGGTATAATTCTCAATCTGGTATAAATTTATCTAGTAAAAAAGATGACTAGCTAGATAACACAATTGAGAAAAAAATAACTCAAATCCAAGACAAACTCTAGAATTCAAAACCCAATTCACTAAGTATTTCATCACTTAGTTATGTGGCCTTGGGCAAATATTAAGCATCTCTAAGTCTCAGTTTCTGTATCTTTAAAGCAAGAATGTTAAGTTTATTTACCTTACTGACTTGTTCTGACAATTAGCTGAGATGACGCTTGTACACTACACATTGCCTTACACAAATTGACGGACCAGTAAATATTAATTCTGGTTATTCATCATGAAACGAACATCTATCATGTGCACTGAGCTACATTAAGGCAAATTCTTATAAAATTTATCCTCCCATTAAACAGAATACAGTCTTTTTCTCAGTATTGTGCAATGAGTAAACTGCAGAGCTGTCCAATTGCAAAGCCTGAGTACTCACAACTACATTATTTTCTTCTAAATATGATACTACCAACAAAAGTAAGCAGAGAAAAAAAAAAACAAAAAAGCATGACAATGTAACAAAGGCTATGTATCTAAAACAATATAAATTAGCACTAATTTAGAGTATTTAGTGTTTTGGGAATAATTTTTTATGCTATAAATAAACTTTGAGAATGATGAAGTAATTTGCATAATTGCTCTCCATTCATTTTTTTTACTGTAGTAAATGAATGCAAAACTTCTTTTTATAAGTGTTTTTATGAATCAAGAACAAAATAAGAAAAATAATGAAAATGTGTAAAAGTCAGGTGCAGAGATTTAAGGAAAAAATGTCTAGATATGGAAAAGGGAAACTTTCCTAAAGTTAAGTAATATTTCAAAGTCAGAATCCAACAAAAAAAGACATAGTCATTGTAAATGCCAAAAACAGGATTTTTTTAATCTATTGAGAAGTCAGACAACCATTTTGATTAATAAGATGCTCAAAATTGGATAATATAGCCACACTTCCCAGTTGACTGTGTAGCGATGAATCCCAACTGGGACACATTTGCCGTAAACTCTGGACTGCATTTGATGTTTACTGAATGAGTTCATTATAATTAATGTCACTGCACTGAATGTCAAAGGAATTAATAATGATTAGCCTCTGATTATAAAGAGCTGCCTATCATGGTTATTATGTTAACATTCAAAAACAACTTGCTTTATTAAAGCATTTGTTTTTGAATTGTCAACAGCAATCTGTAAATCAATGAGTTGCATTTTTCAGGATCAAGGATCTCATATAGGTCGTTGGTTTTCTCATTGGAGTTGTGTTCTATAATTATGTTATTCAGGCAGATGATCAATCTGAAAAGAGAAGAAAACTGAAACTCCCTAGATAAGATCTTGGCATTAACTATTAACCTGTGAGGGGTTATACCTATATTACCTAAATACATTGGAGACCCCTTTTGATAGAGTTACACTAGGTATAGTGTAGAACTAAAAAATATATTTAAAAAAAAAAGACAAATTGACCATTGTTAACTGCCATAGTAGTTTTCAAAATATATACAACAGACACCTATGTAAATTATAGTCCCTGAATCCTAAGTATCACTCTTCTTTTACCGACTTGAGAATTTATAAAGAACTGATGTCCCTGCACACATATCCCTTACAAAATAGTTGGATTTTTGAAAAGTTAAAGTTATCATGAATATCATGGACCTGGACACTCTGGAATAAAGTAAAAACTGATTCCAAGAGGGCAGTGGTACATTTAAGTCAAAAGAACAATTGATCACATTGGATGATTATCAAATCCCAGAGAACAAACACTTTAAGAGTCTTAGAAAGATAATTAGGTTTAGACAATGTGTGAAAAAGAAGAAAGCATTTTTTTTCATACATGCATGCAGTCAGCTGGCCATCAAAAGATCATTTACGTCTTTCTTTCAACACAAGATGATGCAAGTGAAATGTGCATCAAATCTTTCCTGTACTGTAAATCCTCAGTCTTTGTCAAGTTCTTAAGGGAGAAATAATAGACACAGAGCTTTGAAGCTTCAGTACAATGTGATTTGAAAAGGGGAAGCAGACAACCTAGCAAAGTATGGCTCAATTGAGCTGGCCATGAAAAGAACTTTTAATATAATAAATAATATAAGAATACTATACACTTGCTATAAAACCAAGTACAAGTCTTTTATAATTTCCTCTTTTGTCCTCTTATTTAAAAACTACTTCAATCCCAGGAGATGCTTGCTGTTTTAACTTCTCACCTATCTCCCAGGAAACTTCCATTATAACATCACTGGGGATTTTTCACAAAATGATAGTGAAAATGGCAAACAAAACCCATGACTGGTGGGAAAGCAAGTTATGACAAACTTTTTTAAACATACCTTGTTCTTCCAAGCTGCCATTCTTTTGTTACTATTGTTCCCGATTGCTGGAATGAAAATTTGATATTGGATTTCCCATTTTTCTCTTCCTTAATACTTATTTCCAATGTTTCCTTCCCTGATAAATCTCCCTAATCTCTCCCCAAGGATGCCTCCACCTACTAGTGTATTCAACATTTATCAATTGTATTAGAACTGTTTATGCTTTTGCATACTTTCATTAACTCAGGGTTAGATATTCTGATCATATCTGCATTTCAGTATCTCAGACATACTAGATCCTAACCCCTGTCCACAAAAGAAAATAATATATTAATTCGGAATAGTTTTATAATAATTAAACTACCCTAAGGAAACACTTGCTCCAAAATGACTGACACAGATTTTTTTTGGTCATAGCTAATAGTACTGTATTTTGTACTTAAATTTGGTGAGAGTAGACTTTTTTAAACTTCTATTTATTTTATACATTCAATCATGCTTTATCACTTGAGTATTGAATAGTATTAAAATAGTGATTCTCAAATGTTTTGATCTCAAACCTCTTTCTATTCATAAAACTAGGCCAGCTCATATTTAAGAGAACTGGATCTTACACAATGGACAGTGTTGTTTGAGTCCCAGACAGATGGCCTGAGAAATATGCCAGGCACCTGTGCATGAGTGTCCAAAATCTCAAAAGGAGGGAAAAATGAAGGAGAAGGGATTGTAACATGAACATCCCCCAGAGTGGGTGCTTTCTCACTTTATCTCTCTCTCTCTCTTTCTCAATCTTTCTGCAGCAAGCACACATACCCCCAGGTAAAAAAATTTAAAAACAAAAAGAAAAAAGATTTGAAGTTCTCAAACTTTTTGTTTGCATTAGTTAGTTCAATTGATATTTTCTGCATTAGAAATTAAAACTTAGAAATTACTAAAATACAAAAGAATGCATTCCATCAGCTATAAAATGATATATAGTTGTGCAAAACTTCACTATGTGTACATGGAAGACTAAGAGTGAAAAAAATAATAGGACTGTTATGAGTATAATGACTTTTGCATCTTTTAAAAATATTTGGGGATCTCTGGGAGTCCCAAGATTATACCTTGAAAGCTACTTCAGTAGGCTAATAAAATAATATATAATAACTATTTTTCCTCTGGGAATATCTAGAAGCTTCTATGGCAGGAGCCCACCAAAGCCCTACTCACTCACTAAGGTGAGGTTTCCATGGTACTCTGGGCAATAAGTGAAATATAATTAATATTTTTATATTACTTTATAGTTTCACAGTGCTTTTTTTTCAGAGAGATAGAGAGACATTTTTGCTATATTTTGCTATTTTTACCAGAGAGACAAAGAGAAATTGAGACAGAAAATGAGAAATCAATCTTCCTGGGGTTGATAAAGTCATTATAGTCATAATAATCCTGATTATTACTTTTTTTTCACTCTTAGTCTTCCATGTACACACAGTGAAGTTTTCCAGAACTATACGATATGTGATATCATTTAATAGTTGATGGAATGCATTTTTTTTTGTATTTTAATAACTTCTAAGTTTTCATTTTTAACACTGCAATCCCTTCTCATCCATTCTCCTCTTGTGATTTTGGGCACACATGGACATGTGCCTGGCACAAGTTTAAGGCACCGAGACTGGAACTCAAATAGCAGTTGACCATGTGGGAGTCTAGCAACATAATCACTGCGCTATCTGCTGGTTCCCTGACAGTGCTTTTTTAGGCATTAACCTGTGTGATGTTTATCAAACTCAGAAAGGAGTACAACAAAGTGGGAAATCAAAACAACTAGGGTAAAAACACCTTGCTACAAGATGCATGATAAGTAAGTACAAAACCAAAAATTGTTTTTGTTTATTTAGTCCTTTAGAAAGAAAATGAATGTGAGAGAGACAGATAAACAAACAGGTACCGCCATCAAAGTCTTCACACCATTGTCTACCTCCAGCCTCAGACGACCAGGAACACTACGAGCATGCTGTATGCATCTAGTATGTAAAAGGATACTTCTAGGATGCGAACCTGGCACCTACACATGTGGCCTCAGCACTGCAAAGTATTGTGCTGCTGTGGCTGGCCAAGAGCAATCTTTTTTGAAAACACTATTTCTCTCATGAATGAGAGAGATGGAGAAAGAGAGACAGAGGCAGAAAGACAGGTACCCCCAGTAAGTTCTTGATGCCACAATCCACCCCTAGGCTCAGCAGCCCTGGATCATTAGCATGGCACATATAGGGAAGTGTCTGAACACACACAAGCCTGGAAACTTCTCCTGTGAGTCAGCCTCTCAGAGCATCAGTTTTTAACCACTTATGCTAAACTAAACAACACATAGTTTTTACAATATGGATTTTTTGTGTGAACTTTTTGAACATATATATGTACCTGTGTGTGTGTGTGTGTGTGTGTGTGTGTGTGTTAAATTTGGGACACTAGTGGTACCCCAGATTCAGATTATGTTTTCCTTGCCCTAGCTCTAGTATCAGCCATTTCTTCCAGAGCGTTATGGCTTCCTCATTTAGAGAATAGTGTTTAGAAGCCAAGAGCTGAGGGGACCAGCAGTTAGTGTAATGGCTATGTCGCTGGACTCCCACGTAGTCGACCACAGTTCACATCCCGGACCCAGTGGCTTAAACTTACGCCTGGCGTGTGTGAGTGTGTGCCCAAGATCCTGAGAGGAGAATGGAGGAGAAGGGATTGCAGCATGGCCATCCCCCCTGGAGGGTGATTTCTTGCTTTCTGTCTCTGTCTGTCTCTATCTGTCCGGCGAGTGCACGTGCCCTATAGCAAAAGAACCTCTTCAAAAAATAGAAATAAAATAAAAATAGAAGCCAAGAACTGAGTATTACATATGGTTGTTCCTACTTAAATGTCACTGACTTTAGTCTCTCTCAACAGAGAGAGCTATGAAATATATGCATCCATCTCCACCCATGTACACACACTTATCTGTACTCTATAAACAAGAGTTCATGCAGACATCTCTGGCTGTAGTCCAGTTCCAAACAATTTATTCTAGCCTTTTCCTCTGGTCTATTCTTTCTCTGACTGTGGAAATCTACAGTTGTGTTTTTAATCATTATATTCTATCTTTAGATTTATAAATAGAAGTATTCTAAAAGCGAACATTTGAATTTGGGTTTCATTATATAGAAACAATGATATACAGTGCCTATTACATAAATGGTCTTCAAAAAAGTTCGTGGGAAGTGTGTCTTACAACAAGAATTATACCTGGATTTCAAAAACTTTTGCACCAAAATAAACTCATACTTTAACTACAGTTTTCCATGAGCCTTTAAAGTACCCTTGTATATGGGAGCTAATTCTTGGACTGGCCTAAAGAAGCCTACTAAGCTCTGGTATGAGATTTAGGATTCATTTCCATATTCCAGAGTCAGATTTATAGTACTGTTAAATTTCAGTGGGTTCTACTTCCATTAATATTATAATTACTATCACATCTCACATTTTAATGAAACTTTTCATTTTACAAAGTACTTGCACATAAATCAAGTCACTTAATACTCAAAAACCACAAGAGCCTGGTGCTATTTGTAATTTCTACCACATTAGGAATCAGAAATTTGAGAATCAGATTAGAAGATTGTTTAATAATCTTAGAAAATATTTTTGTTTAATATATATCCTAATGTAACCATTGATTATTGAGCATCATCAATATGCAAAGTTAAGACAAATAATGCAATTGTACTTTATAACAGTGTTATTCAATGCTTTCTTATCAGATAGCATCATCTCATCATCACCTGAACACTTGATAGAAATGCAAATAGTGGGGGCTAGATGGACTTGCAAAGGAAAACCCTCCCCTCTGTGAGGCTAACCCACATGAGAGTTTTCAGGTTCACAGAGACCTTTCTGTGGATGCCAAGTGCATGCATGTCCAGGGACTGGCTGAGGCTGGAGGTGGAATGTGGCATGAAGACCACAATCTACAAGGGGTGCTTGAGAGTTCTTGTCTCTCTATTTCAATGTCTCTCTCACTCAGGGAATAAATAAATGTTTTTAAACGATGGAAGGAGAAGAAATGCAAATATTTGGTTCATGCCCCGAGCCTATTAAATCAAAATGGCTGGGTTTGGGGCAAATTCTCTGGGTGATTTTGGTACTCATTAAAGCCCAGGGACAGATAAACTTACTAGGGATAGACAACAAGATTCATAGGACTATGTCTTGTGCCGAGCTTTTGCAGAGTCAAGGATAGGATTTTTCTAGATTCCATTAGATATTAAGATAAGTCATTCTTGATTTTTTATTTTAGAAATTTAAAAATATTGAATGAAGAAAATTATAAAGAAACTAATTGTTCTTTTTTCCATGAAGGGCCTAGTAGAAAATATTTCTGGTGGGCTGGTAAACAAGTGATTCATATTAGCAAAGCTTGTCTGTATTATACTTGGCTTTTTTCAAAACAAACAAATAAAAGTACTTGGTTCTTGTTATTATCCGAGTTCACCCTGAAGAAGGAATAGTAGATGTGAAAGAGCATATTCTTGGATCTGGAGTCCAGGAGAAGGAAGATTTTGGTAGTCACTGGAGCTCATCCTATGAAACATCTAAATCCCCTCATTAGTATTCCCCATACCTGGGAAGCAATACTTCTGAGCACAGACTTTAAATCAAAAGCTTTGCTCAAAATTCTCATCTCTTTGCAAATCACAATGAATATCAATGATGAAAAAAATTACAGCACAGAAGATTGCAAATGGGCCTCAGAAATCATCTGGTCCAACTCTGTCACTTTACAAACGAGGAACCTGAAGTGCAGAGAGATTCATTGGCTTGCCCATGGCCATGCAGGGAGTCAGGGGCAGAGCTGGGACTTGATTCTGAATTTCCTGCCTCCATGGATAAATACAAGTTTTTAAATAATTCCCTAGAATAAGCAAATTCTAGATTTGCCTCAAGTGGTCTTTCCAGTTTATTACACATGAAATAGGAATATTCTTTTCTGTTTTTCTTTTTTTGAGAGACTTTTGGTATAGGGCATATGTGCTCACTAAAGAGACAGAGAGGCAAAAAGTCAGAAATTCCCCCCTCCAGGAGGATGGCTATGCTACAGCCCCTTCTCTTTCATTCTTCTCTCAGGACTTTGGGCATACACGCACCAGGCTTTAGTTTTAAGCCACCAGGTCTAGGACTTGAACCACAGTCAACTATGAAAGAGTTCAGTGACTTAACCATTATGCCATTTGCTGGTCTCAAATAGGAATATTCCCATAAGAGGGGGCTCTTTTTAGATACCTCTGCATCATTGTGGGTTTGCATGGGAAATATGCAAGATGATGCCAATAATAGAGAAGCCAGAGACCCTAGTGAATTAGCTAACATATGTGGAACAAACTGAAATAGCACAGAAAAGTGTCTGCAACTGTCTTGAATAATCTTGCCGTGATTAAACTAATTTTAGGTAACTGTATATATAATCAAGGTGGTTTAAGTTTCATAGTCAGGTATTTATTTAAGAGTAAAATTACAAATACAAGTCTTTTTCTATAGGAATGTACCAAAAAGGGAGTTAGAAGACCAAAGGCAGAGGACCTCATGGAGAAACAGGAGACACAGAAAGCAAGTCCCCACAGAAGACTTAAAATGAGAGAGAAATATAGCAACCATCTGCAAACTGGATTTGATTCTTTCCATTCTTGCTATACAATTAAGACTTTACTGATAGGGAGGTCGCACATTGAAGGGAAGACATCCCACAATAATGATATGAGTCATCAAAACCTGAAAGCCCATCATCAAACATGATCAACACATAAAATCCTAGAAGAGATGAATGTATTCGGGAATATCTAAACCTTCAAGAAAACTTTAACATTCAAACTCAAGATCTAAACCTTCAAGAAAACTTTAACAAACTCCAAATTCTGCAAATAGATGGAAAGAATTGGTTTTAGAGACTGAAGTTGCCCAGAAATGATCAGTGTGTATCTATAGTGTCCATATGCTTAATATTGAATAATATTAATAATGAATAAATTTGATTTGTAATATTTTGGATTAATTAAATGTCTCAATATGGGCTTATGGCAAAACAACTTACACTACACTGAAGCATTCTGGAGTCCTATAAAACAATTATATGCTATTGACAATAGATCAAGAAGATATCTACCTGGTAGAATTCATGAAAATGTTCATAAAAAATGTTTTTTAGAAATAAGCAATTATCTGTGGTTTGTTATCATTGCATTTTTCTTAACCTTGCAACATTATTCATACATTTCAAAAATTGGACGAGGTGGGGGCAGCAGATGGTATGGCAGTTACATCTCTGGACTCCCACATGGCCAACTGTGGTTCAAGTCCAGGACTCGGTGGCTGAAAACTCACTCCAGGCACATGTGTATATGTGCTCAAGATCACAGGAGGAGAATGGAGGAGCAAGGATTGTGGTGTGGCTATCTTCTCTGGCAGGTGATATCTTGCTTTCTGTCTCTCTCTCTTTCTGTCTCTCCAGTGAGGACATGCACTCTATACCAAAAATCTCTCCAGGAAAAAAAAAATTGAGGGGAACAGGAGGTGGCATGATGGTTAAGGTGCTAAACTCCCTCCCACATGGCCAACCACAGTTCACATCCTAGCCCTGGTGGCTTGTTTTCTCACTTTCCCTTTCTTTCTCTTTCTCTCTCTGGTCAAATAAAAAATAATAATAGGTAAAGTAGAATAAATAATTCTTTATTTATTTTATTTTATTTTATTTTATATAATCATATTAATTAGCTTCTAGAGTGAACATTTCAATATGTGAACATTTCTCTCCAGTCCAGTTAATCAAAATATCTTCAACAGATAAAAATTGATTATGTGCCTATAACTCACCCAGGTGTTGTAAGACTGTGGTCTCCCTTGAACCTTCCTGGCACCAGGTACTGGCCTCGTGGAACACAACCCCTGCACATATTGGGGAATAGGTATTAGTCCCAGGATGATCCAAGCACACAACATCCACCATGTGCCCCATTTCCACCACTGCTACATTGCAAAGCACAGTGAAACAATCATACAACCGTAGAGTTCACACTCCCATGGGAATCTAATACCAACCCAACAGGAGGCGGAGCCCAGGCACCATGAAGCCTTGCTCACTTTTTCCCACCTCCCACTGCCCTGTCCAATCTGATCCAGTTGACAGCACGTCTGTGGCTAGGCCCACTACAGGCCATGGACAGGCATAGTCAGTCCAAGGTTGGGAAGCCCTGTTGTAAGATATAAAGAGAAAAGCACAGTGAGCATGTAGAGTTAAATTCTGCAATTGTGAGAAAGATGAGAGTCCTGAATTAAGTACTTGTATGCTAAATTAGAAGAAAATGATAACAGGAAACAAGGAAAACTAGTTAAGTGCTGAGCTAAGCATAAAGAACAAGGGGTTGAAATTATCTGGAATAAGCAAAGAAAGCTTCATAAAGGAGGTGGAATAAATGTTGAATCTCAAAGGGTAAATCGGATATAGATAGATGCATAAAATAATTTATGTACTTTAGACTAGAAAGAGAACACACACCCAGCATATCCTGTGTGTGTGCAAGATGGGAAAGGATGGTGAAGAGATTATGAGAGGAACAGCCTGTCCATATTATAGAGACATGCTGTAGAGCAATGGAAGATCTAGTCATCTGGGTGCTATGGGACCAGATTGTGCAAAGCTCTGGGATCTTTGAGTGTTTGGACTTGATATTAAAAACAAAACAAACAAAAAACAGCAGGCCACTTAAGCAGTAGAGAGGCAGAAAGAAAACATGGGTTTAGAAAGACAATTTCCGAAGAATGATACAAGAAAAACTGAGAAAGGAAATGACATAATTATATGTTTGAAGTGCTATCAGCTATAGGTTATAGATAACTAGTTCAAGGAATTAATACATGTATGAGTGATATATGTAAAGAAATAATAGGCTTGGTTTTCAGATGTATATAAAGAATGAAGTAGAAATATTTGTTTAAAAAATATTTTAAAGCTTGAGATAGTCAAAAAGAAGTAGTGGATGACTATACTGGAAATACAGTAGTTCACTAGAGTTGACTACCGTTTTGGAAAGAAGATAATGAGGCTGATAGGGGGCTTACTGAGTCTGAGTGCAATGTTGTTGTGATGAAAATATCTGTGTTTACCTAATCTCATTTTATTCATGTTCTATTGTGCTTACATTCACATATCTCTGTCAAAGTTGGGTTAGGATTATCCTAGACTCTGGCCAATGGAATGCCATTGAAAGAGCTGTAAACCCCTCTTGCATCTATGACGCATGTATAAAAGAAAGGAATTTGGATCCCTGTATCACTGTTAGCAAGAGAGCAACCTTTTCAACTCTGCATGTGGCATGAATAGCAATAGAGCCTTTTTGTATTGTTACTAATCTTTTAGGACTTATTTGTTGTGGTACTTATTTGTTGTGAAACAGCTTGTTCCGTTCTGACTAATATGGATATACCATCTAAATAGACATGGACACTATTGAAATATAAATAACTTGATTCAGAGTTTGAAATTTAGATTAATTTAGATTTGAGATTCATTTTTCTGGTAGGAATAATTGAAGAAACAGCAGTAGATAGCTTTCTGAGGAAATGAGTGAACAAAAATTCATAAATATAGGGCACGGGTGGAAATTCACAAGTAATAAGAAAATAAAGTCATATGAAAAGATGACAAGTCACAAAGTTTCAAAGTTTCAGTGAGGAGGTTTTCTTTTCTTTTTTTTTTTTTTTTTTTTTGGAGTGGTTTTTGCTATAGGGGTGTGCGCTTGCCAGGCAGAGAGAAACAGAGAGACAGAAAGTGAGAAATCACCGCCCCCCCAGGGAGGGATGGCCACATGGCAATCCCTTCTTCTCCATTCTCCTCTTGGGATCTTGGGCACGCACACACACGTGCCTGGCGTGAGTTTAAGCCCCTGGGTCTGGGATTCGAACCACCGTCGACTGCATGGGAGTCCAGCGACATAGCCATTTCACTAACTGCTGGTCCCAGTGAGGAGGTTTTCCAAAGCAATGCTTAGGGTCAGCCCTATTAGTACAGAGGTTAATCCTGTGCATAGAGAGCCTGATGCCACATAGTTGACCGCAGTTCAAATTCCAGCCCAAGTGGCTTGAAAAACATACTGGGCATGTGTGTAAGTGTTCCCACAAACCTAACAAGATGTAGAAATGGAGGAAAATATATTGTAGTTCGACCGCACACCATGGGTGTGTGTGTGTG
>NW_006205209.1:11076-13794 GCF_000334495.1 Tupaia belangeri chinensis | reverse complement strand
AGTTTTAGTGATGAGGTTTTCTTTTTTTTTTTTTTTTTTTTTTGGAGAGGTTTTTGCTATAGGGGTGTGCGCTTGCCAGGCAGAGAGAAACAGAGAGACAGAAAGTGAGAAATCACCGCCCCCCCAGGGAGGGATGGCCACATGGCAATCCCTTCTTCTCCATTCTCCTCTTGGGATCTTGGGCACGCACACACACGTGCCTGGCGTGAGTTTAAGCCCCTGGGTCTGGGATTCGAACCACCGTCGACTGCATGGGAGTCCAGCGACATAGCCATTTCACTAACTGCTGGTCCCAGTGAGGAGGTTTTCCAAAGCAATGCTTAGGGTCAGCCCTATTAGTACAGAGGTTAATCCTGTGCATAGAGAGCCTGATGCCACATAGTTGACCGCAGTTCAAATTCCAGCCCAAGTGGCTTGAAAAACATACTGGGCATGTGTGTAAGTGTTCCCACAAACCTAACAAGATGTAGAAATGGAGGAAAATATATTGTAGTTCGACCGCACACCATGGGTGTGTGTGTGTGTGGGGGGGATTTCTCTCCTATTCTCTCTCTCAAGCATATGTGTACTCATGCAATGAAAAATAATTATAATAATGTAAAAATAAAAAGCAATGATTAATAAAGTTATATAGTACTTCAAAAATACTGAATCTGGTAAAGATTAGAAATGAACATTAGATTTTTTTCAGAGTGGGTTCTCCATAATATTTGAGATAATAGTTACAATAGAACGATGAGGTCATACGTCATACACATGAGGATAGGCAAGAGAAATAAGAAAGGAGTTTTGATATACTGGAATAGAAAATCCTGAATATTTAATACATAGGATCTAGAGGAAGGACCTATGCGTGATTTGACCACAGCACCAAATGGACTATATTTATAACTGCATCTGATCCTTAAAGCCAGCCCAACCTATGTGTAAGATGCGCCTTTTTCCCTGTAAATATGAGAGAGTTCTGAAGTAATCCCTCTACCACTTTTTCACTTTTTTTCCTTGAGCCCATCTCCCCTGCATTTATGATCTAGCTTGGTGACCTCGACTTTGATGCCATCTGATTATCAAAGATTTGTGGCTCCTGTGTCTTCAATTCAGTACTTGGATTTGGGGGCTTGGATGAAACAATGAATGAGAAGTGCTCAGGAAAGAGCCTCAATCATAATAATCATGAATCAAAGATTTGTACTAACAGTAATTGCTTTTTTTGTCATTATTCTAAACTTAGCCTTTGCTCAACTTTTTATATCTCATCATCTCCCATTGCCTAGGAAGGAATGTCTTTCCTAGCATGGGAATGAGCATGATTATGCATAAGAAGTTTGGGAGACTGAGAGGGTATTACTGCAATATATGGTAAAGGGTATATCCTGAAAACTGTGTGAAAACAGGCTCTGACTCACTGTTGTCTATTGTATCCTCAATAAATAGCATGCGGAATTTTGTTATTTAAAAATTGATTGAAAGAAAAAATACTGCATGAGTGAAGAAAATTAATAAACTAATGAAGTCAAGTTTAAGTGGCATATGTTCTTATCGTTGAGAGATTATGTTCACAAGTCAGGCAGACATGAGTCATATTCAAACCTCAGCTCTTATTTAAGTAAATTTCAAACTCTCTTAACCCATATCCTCTTCTACAAAAAGTTCATTGTGAGATTGATTACATTAATGTGTGTAAAATGTTTGACTTGGTGTGTGGTGCAACTTAAATACTCAGTAAATGTTAAGTATCATCATTATCAGTAAATAGCAGGATGACGTCTAATTCTGGAAGTTAATTGAACTCTATCCTAGAAGAAATTAATGCCCATTATAACACACACAGAAAAATACCTAAATGCCTGGGTGAAAAATAAATATATGTACATATTCACAATGATCAAACAGAAAGAAGTCTATGTATAAAATAATTCTAAGAGACAAACGTAAGCTAATATGTTCCTATTTTAAAATGTTTATGTGAATATTTAAGCTGCAACAAGATATTGTTAAATACATATGCACAGTAAAATGATTACTGTAGCCAAGCAAGTTAACATGTCCATCACCTTACATGGGTAACTATTGTATGTGTGTTGGGGAAGGGCTAGAGTATCTAAAGTCTACTCTTGGCAAATTTTCAGTGTAAAATTAATATTATTAACTATAATTATCATGCTATATCTTTGATCTCTAGACAGTCATTCCTGATAACTACAAATTTTTACTTTTTGCCTAACATCCCACCATTTTCCATCCTCTCCCACCACCACTATCCACTTTTTTTTAATAATTTTTTTATTACAATTTTTTTTCCATCACAACAGACAAATGAATTTTCCATCCAAAATACACTGTGCATTGGCTCAATCAAGCACATCAACATACATGTTCTCAGCAAATAATTTCCCAATTCTTATGTCCTGCATACCTTGCCTTTTGTTTTGCCATCCTAGATTCCCCATCCCCCTCCCTCTGCTATGACCCATCCTCCTCCCACATTGTCCCTGGCATCCACGGTTGCCCTCCATGCCTCCCCACTCCCCATTCAAATGATCTTCCAGTGAACTTAGTCTAAATATATCCAATAGTTATCACAGCTGACACATACCTATACTTGAACTCAAGTCTGACTTTAGGCATAAACCCCAGTGAGTAGAAAGAGCATACTATAAAGTAGAACCCAGATGGGCCCATACAGCTCACTGCAGTCATCAAATATGCATTTAAAAA
>NW_006205209.1:0-10494 GCF_000334495.1 Tupaia belangeri chinensis | reverse complement strand
TTTTTTTTTCTCTTCCTTTTTTTTTCTATGTTTGTCCTTCTGCCCTTTCCCACTCTCCCATTACACTATCTCTGCTATATACAGTTGTCTTCCAGAAGAGTTATTGAAAAAGTGATACATACAAGTAAAGGGAGAGAGGCCATGAGTTCCAATTATCAGCTCATAAAGTTTTTGACAGTAGGGAGCATAGATTCTATTCAGGGTTGGATTAAGGGAGGGTCTCCTGCAGATCCACAAGTGTAGGTGAGTCTCCAGGGAATGCAGTTTCAGGAAAGCAGTTCTGGTACGCAGGGATGATTATCAGCTGATGCGGCACAGCAGTCATCTTGTAATTACCAGGAATGGTGTTGTGGGGATTGCAGTGTTAGTTGTCCTCGGGCATCTGGCTTCCCCAAGAATGACAGAGTAGTTCTTGTTCTTCCCCGAGGCAATGCAGGGCTGGCAACCATCATCTTCTCACTGTCCATAGGCAGAGAACATCCTCCCATACAGTATACTTCTCAATTGGTTTAAGAGAGCCAAAGTTTTTTTTCTGTTGCTTACAATTGCAAGCTCTTCATCCTTGTTCTCGGCCTCAGCCTGCCGCCTGCCGGGGCCCCCCCCCCACCCCAAAGCCTATCCACTTTTGATAACCACTTTCCTAGTCTGTTTCGATGTATTTAACTTCTTAGAATTCCACATGTAAGTGAGATCATGTGGTATTTTTCTTTCTATGTCTGCCTCATTTCACTTAGCATAATGTTCTCCAAGTCTGTTGCAAATGAAAGAATGTCTTATTGTCTAAGACTGAATCATATTTCTACGTTCATTCATCCATAGATGGACTCTCAGGCTGCTTCCCTATTGTGGCCATTGTGAATAATGCTGTAATGAACAGGGAAGTGCAGATATCTCCACAAGGTTCTGATTTCACTTTCTTTGAATAGAGACCCAACAGAGAGATAGTCTGTACATATGTATGTATGTATGTATGAAATGTATTGTTTTCCAAAGAGGCTGCACCAACTGACACTCCCACCAACAGTGTACAGGTTTCTCTTTTTTCCCACAACCTCACTACCATTCGTTACCGCTTGTCTTTTTGATAGTAGCCAAACTAACAGGTGTGAGATGATATCACATTGCAGTTTTGATTTACACTTTTCAGGTGATTACTAATATTGAGCAACTTTTCATATATATCTGATGACCATTTTTATGTCGTCTTTGGAAAAAATGTCTATCCCTGTCCCTTGTTCATTTTTTTTTCTTATTCATTTTCATTTCTGCTATTTAGTTGTCTGAGTACCTTCTGTATTTTTTATATTAATCCTTTATCAGATAAGTGGCTTAGAAATACTTTCCCCTGTTCTGTAGGCTCTGTTTTGGTTTTGTTGATGCTCTTATACTTGCTTTGAGTTTCCCTGGCACAAATTGGTTCACAAGGTGCCTTATAACTGCAGCTGTCTTCCTATAAAATTTATTTGGAGCACACATTACCCAAAATGACTTTCATGTCTTCTAATCATTATATTCACTCATCTATCCAGGAGCTGGTTGGTGGTTTTTGTATTTTTTTTTTCCTTTTTCATCATCTAATTCCATCAATGTAGAAAGACATCTTATCTTATGCTGGATGCAGCTAAACAAATCCATTCATTTTAATCCCAGATTTTCCCATATCTAAGATGTCTTTGAGGGGCTTGTTATAATAATGTCTTTGTTCTTATCATTCTTGGGCAAATCACATTTCAGGACTCTGGCCAGCTCTTCAACCTTGTCATATCCCTGCAACTGAAATCTGTTTCTCTTCTCTGCTTTGTTTAGATAAGGTTTCTATTCCACACATCTGAGGAGAGACTGAAAGCCTAATATGTAGGTGGCAGTTTCCAAAAGAACAGAAACCTGATTTTACCTGGATTCTTACTTGATATTGTTATTAGAATTTTACTGTTTGCATTTAACTAAATTTTAATGATTGCCTTGTTTTAAACTGCTACTCACAGGTCACTGGCATTAAAGTATGCTTGCATCATTTTAATGCCTTACAAAATTATATTCCCCATGGACTTAATTCCTGAAATTCTTATTCTTCCTCTATACATTCATTTCTAAATAATCCCCCAAAACCTAAAAAAACCTTGAGAAAAGTACACCGATTATAATAAAATTATGTTCAGGTAACTTAAATTTTGAAAAGTACACCGATTATAATAAAATTATGTTTATTTAACTTAAATTTCAGAATTTAAGAATAAATACCCTATATGGCATTTTTATACAATGCTTTTAATAAGACAAGAAAAATATTTATTTGCCAAATCTAAAACTACTGCAGTTGAAATGTTATTTATTGATGTCATAGATTAATATGGTTATTAAGTTCATGAACAATGAAAAAAGAGTGATGTAGGTTTGAATTCAAAATAGAAATTACCCATCACTATTACTCTATACTGCAGCAGTAGAGGTAGCATCAATTTTGGACCTTATGCATTGAATTTGGAAAGCAGAGATGGTGGTATGTATAACTATAGAGAAAAATCTTACCAGGATAACATATACATGTGAGTAAATATATTACAGAAAACACTGGAGGTTACAAAGTCTAACAGAATTCACTTCATAAGTGTCATCCTTTTTAAAAATGTTTATTATTATTGTTATTTTAAAATTTGCTATAGGGCACATGCACTCACCAGAGAGAGAGAGAGAGAGGGAAAGTGAAAAAGCAAGCTGTCAAGTCCAAGATTCAAATCATGGTCATCCACAAGAGAGTCCAGCACCTGAACCACAATGCTACCTGCTGCTCTCCTCCCCCCCATAAGTACCATTCTTAAAATGAACCCTTTGCAAATTGTTACATAAAAGCAAAAAATAAGGCCTTGAGTACAAGAGTGATAATAAAACAGTAATAAACATGCACTGAACATTTCTTAAGCACTTGTGTAGGACTTGATGTTTATTATTTCATTTAGAATTCACAATAACTCTTAGGGGTAGCAGTAGGAAGAAGTAGTTTATATATAAAGATGTGGAGACAAAGTGGTTTTAAAACTTGACTGAAGCTGGTCCCAAGCATGGGTTACAAATGCTGGTTCATGTTACCTGACAGGCTGAGGCCATGTAGGAGGCCTGAAGTTGACTCCCAGCTGACCCTAAAGGACCAGACATGCTGTAAACCCAGCAACTTGGGAGGCTGAGAAAGGAGTATTATACCATAGTAAGATCCTGTATACTACCACTATTAATAATAACAATATTTTTTAACAAACTCGCATAACCAGTAATGTCAGAGATGGGAATTCAGCCTAGGTCTATCCAACCAAAACCATCAGCTCTGATTCTTTGCCATTATATACTTCCTGCATTACACAGGAAGTGGCATCTAAGAACTGTCTTATAAAACCTAAGTATAGAATAGGACATGGAAAAGAGATAGTAGAATAGAAAAGAAGATTCCAGAGGAGAGCAGAAAAGCAGCTATGTATGGTGTGGAAAATTGGGATTGGTTGCTAATTCTTTGCCTGTCCTTCCTTAAGAGGTAAAGCTATTTTTCCTCTTTTTTCATTCTGTGCTGGCCTATGCCTTTCTTTGTCTGAAATGATGTCTCAGACTTCTGTGTTTTGGCCTTCACAGCATTGGGAGTTTCTCTCTTTCTCTTTCTGGGAAGCCAGTTATCATGCTTTAAGAAATTTAGGGTTAGGCCACTGATTCTCATTGGAAGGGCAATTCCAGGGAGCATTTGGCAATGTTCGGAGACATTTTAAATTCTTACAAATTGAAGGGAGGAGTTGCCACATATCTAGCAGACAGAAGCCAAGGGTAATGGTAAATGTCTGCAATTCACAAGAAGGCCCTCTGCTGCCCCATCCTATAAATAATAATCCACCCCAAACATCAGGAGGACAGGAGTTGAGAAACCCTGGCTTAAACTGCAAATAATGACATAATTAACAAATGGAGAGACAGAGGCTATGAAGACCATCAAGAAACCAGATGTAATTTGCAGACTTTTTTAGAGCTTCTCGGTCAGCCCAGGCGTTAGCTAATGCAGTTGAATATGACTTCATCTGACACAACGATTTGCAGACTTTTTTAGAGCTTCTCGGTCAGTCCAGGTGTTAGCTAATGCAGTTGAATATGACTTCAGCTGACACAACATGGAATGGAACTATCCAAAGGAACCCTAGCGGGACCAGCAGTTATTATAATGGCTATGTCGATGGATTCCCATGTAGTCGACTGCGGTTCGAGTCCCAGACCCGGTGGCTTAAAACTCACACTGGACGTGTGTGTGTGCCCACCCAAGATCCCAAGAGGAAAATGGAGGAGAAGGGATTGCGGTGTGGCCATCCCCCTCTGGGGGGTGATTTCTCACTTTCTGCCTCTCTGTATCTCTCTTTCTGGCGAGCACACGCGCCCTATAGCAAAAAAAAACCTCTTCAAAAAAAAAAAAAAGGAACCCTAGCACAATTTTTGTACTACACAATTGTGAAAAATAATAAATTTAAGCACCAGATTTGGAGTTAATTTATTACACAATAATAGATAACTAAAATTCTATCCTTTTTGCTATGTTTAGATGCACTAATTAATTTGTCAAAAGAGATTTATTTTGAATGCCACTGTACAATACCGCCAAACTGTGGCATGTTAATATGCCTAAAGTACTAACATCATCAGAGTTGATAATACTCCCTTGGACTGGGGCTTATTTTTTCCTATCAAAATGTATTTTTTGGTATGAAGTTCTAAGCAACGCTTTTACACCAATTACCTTTTCATGAATTCAAAATTTTAGCTCTTGGGACCAGCAATTAGTGTAATGGCTATGTCGCTGGACTCCCATATAGTCGACCACGGTTCGCATCCCGGACCCGGTGGCTTAAAACTCACGCAGGGCGCATGTGTGTGCGTGCCCAAGATCCCGAGAGGAGAACGGAGGAGAAGGAATTGCGGCTCTTCTTCAGTTGGAGTGTTCCTAATACATGTACCTCTTAATGTCTACATCAATAGATATTTCAACTCAGATCCAGGCTCTTATATTTAATCCTGTCAAACTTTACCCTTGCTGTATTCATCTTATCATTCGGAACCATCCCTTTTTTAATTTGCAAAAGTTTTCTATGTCTATGAATCTTTTATACACTCAAAAATTTGAAAAGCCTGATTTCAATTTGGTATAAAACTCTTAGAGAACTTAGGATTGTAGACTTATGTTTCATGCTCTTAACAAAAAAAGAAAAAAATACATGCTCACCAGGGGGTTAGCAGGTGGTGTGGTTAAGGTGCTAGCCTCCCACATAGCCAATAATGGTTTGTGTTCCAGACCCAGTGGCTTAAAAACTGTGCTGGGTGTGTGAGCTTGTTTACCCAAAATCCCAGAAGGAGAATGGATGAGAAGAAATTGCAGTATGGCCATAGCTCCTGGGAGGAGTGATTTCTCACTTTCCTTCTCACTGTTTCTTTCTGGCAAGTGCACACGTTCTCTGTCTCTAGCAAGTGCATACATGCTATGGCAAAAAACAAAACTAAAACCAAAATGTTCACTGATTGACATTTTAGAATATGCTCTGTGGCAAGCACACATGCAGAAAATTAGGACAAACTGGATTTTTCAGATACAGGTGCAGCAGTTTGTAGAAATGAAGTGCAATGGGGAAGCTTTACAAAAATATTGTCCTCTTGTGAATAGATCCAAAATAAACAAATGAGCATGAAAGTGTTAATAAGAGCATGTTAGTATGATGTCACATTGGTAAAACATCAGGTTTCTGGAATATTTTAGCTAATTATAATTATTTTGGTAATAATGAAACAATTCCATTTATGGCTGAGTCACATCATATTCTCAATTAACTTATGCAAATTCAATTGTGTTGCTTGGTCTATAATGACAAAGAAGAGAGAAACAATGACTTAAATAGCATATAGTTCTGTCTGTATTACATTCACTAGGGCACTGCCAAAAGCAGTCCTGACATAGGAGACACCCATCTATACTCCGTAGGACAGGTTCCCCATTTCTGATAGGGTAAGTTTATCCTTTCACTGCGCATGGTTATAACACTTAAAGGTGCATATTTCTAGTATGACTTCATCCCTAAATGCAATACAGCTAAATAAACAAATGAGCATGAAAGTGTTAATAAGAGCATGTTAGTATGATGTCACATTGGTAAAACATCAGGTTTCTGGAATATTTTAGCTAATTATAATTATTTTGGTAATAATGAAACAATTCCATTTATGGCTGAGTCACATCATATTCTCAATTAACTTATGCAAATTCAATTGTGTTGCTTGGTCTATAATGACAAAGAAGAGAGAAACAATGACTTAAATAGCATATAGTTCTGTCTGTATTACATTCACTAGGGCACTGCCAAAAGCAGTCCTGACATAGGAGACACCCATCTATACTCCGTAGGACAGGTTCCCCATTTCTGATAGGGTAAGTTTATCCTTTCACTGCGCATGGTTATAACACTTAAAGGTGCATATTTCTAGTACAACTTCATCCCTAAATGCAATACAGCTAATTTTTTTTACAACTTTTATAGGTTTTTACTATTTTTTGACCGAAAAAGAAAAAAATGGTTCCAGGGTGGGGGAGAAAGCATTGTTTTAAACCTCAATGAAACTAACTTCCTTTAACATGGGGGTCCTCAAAAGCAATACTGACTATCTTTCATTTTCACCTTAAAATTACTCTATAGGAACCAGCATGTGGTGTGCTGGTTAAGGTGCTGGACTCCCACATAGTTGACTACAGTTTGAATCCTGGACCTGGCAGCTTGAAATTCATGCAGGGCTGAGTGTGTGCCCCAAATCCCAAGAGGAGAATGGAGGAGAAGGGATTGTGGCATGGCTATCTACCTGGGGGGGAGGGGGTGATTTCTCACTTTCTTTCTCTCTGTCTCTCTGGTGAGTGCATGTATCCTATAGCAAAAATATCTAAAAAAAAAATGCTTTATATTTTGCACTAACTTGAGGTTGTAACTCTACCATACAGTGTATTTGCTGTTACTATGCTATTTAAGCACCTTAAAAAGTGATTTAATAATTCATCAGTCCGTGAATGGATTTTTTTTAATATTTACTATAGGTTAATTCAGGTGAGCATGGAATTACAGAACTCACTTATTTTTCAAATAGAACCCCATTTTGCACACCATTGTAATTGAAGTTTAAGAATAAATATTGACACCTGTACCCTGGGAATACAAATAGGAAATGCTGACAAAGTGCCATGGCATGTTTTTATATTATATTGGGCTGAAACCACTTGAAGAAATAGATCACGCCTCTGTGTTGTTGGCTGTCAGTTTTCTCCAGTTCTTCCTTCTTTTGGTCTTTCTTTATCAAAATATTTAAGATAAATTTATTTAGGTAAACAAAGCCAAAGCTCTACTTAAATATTCATTTACGTAAAGGAAGATAAACAATAAAGATATATCTATATTTTCATTTGTAACTAAAACTTAAGGGTTTTTGTAATAACTTTCAATAGAAAACACAATGAACACTTGTGTAAGATGGAATCAACCAGAATGACCATTGACAGATAAATGATGAAGAAAAATCATGTACACACACACAAGAATACTATTCAGCCATAAAAAAAAAAAAAAGATAAAATCTTGTCCTTTGCTGCAACATGAATGAGTATGGAGGTCATTATGTTAAGTGAAATAAGCCTGGCATAGAAATAGAAACACCACATGTTCTCTCTTATAGGTGGAGGCTAGAAAAGTTGATATCATGGAAGTAGAGGGTGGAATTGAGGTAGACCTGGTGACTTGAACACCATGCCAGAAGCATGTGCATGCATGCCAAAAATCCTGAGGAAAAAAAAGGAGACAAAGACATTGTTGTACGACCATCTTTCCTGGGGGGTGATTTCTCATGTTCCCTTTCTCTGTGTCTCTCTTGTGAGTACATGTGTCCTATAGCAAAACTTTAAAAAGAAAAATAAATGGAATTTTATTGAATAAAAATACCTCAAGTTATATATTTATCATCCTATTGACATTGTTTTTAAAGAGATTTTTTTGCCTTAGGGCACCTGTGCTCATAGGAGAATGACATAGACTGAGAGGGAAAGTGAGAAATCACTCTCAGGGGAATGGCTATGCCACAATCTCTTCTCCTTCATTCTCCTCCCAGGATCTTAGACATGTATGCATACACAGCCGGCATGAGTTTCGAGCCACTGGGTCTGGGACTCAAACCACAGTTGGCCATGTAGGAGTCTAGTGACATAACCACTACACCATCTGCTGACCCCCCCCATTGATGTTTTAAATTATTATTAAATCTTCAATATTATAAGAAATGACTATAAACTTTAAAAAAAATTTTGAGTCTATGTATTTATTTCTTCCATGGGAGAGAGAGAGAGAGAAAGAACTTCACAGCAGGGTCTCACACCATGAGTCAACCATCCCTCAACCTCCTCAAGCCTCTTGCAGCCAGTCAGGATCCTAGGACATACCCATGTGTACCGGGCAACTGAACCCACTAATCTTCCATATGGCTTCCAGCATTGCAGAACACTGTGCTACCACTGCACCATTGCCCTTGTGCCTCCAGTGAACATTTTGTATGTCTCCTTGAATACATGGGAAAGGGCTTCTTCAGGGCATGTATTTGTATCATATATATGCTCACCTCATTTAAGGCATGCATTCCCACTGTCACGCAAATTTACCTTCCCATCAGCAATAAATGATACTTTACCTTTTATCACAGCATCCCCTTCAGTTGATCTTAGCAGGGTTTTTTTTTAAATTTATTTATTCATTCATTTTATTTTTCTTAATTTGACCAGAGCGAGACAGAAAGAGGGAGAGAGAGAGAAAGAGAAAGAAAATGAAAAAGCAAGCCACCAGGTCCGGGACTCGAACCATAGTTGGCCATGTGTCCAGTGCCTTAGCCACCATGCCACCTTCTGGTCTCAATCTTAGCAGGTTTTTAAAGTTGGTCTTTCCGGTAAAGACCAACTTTATTGAAGCGTTATCTTGTTGTTTCAGTTTGGTTTTTCTCCGCTGAATTGCCAGTTCTCTTTGGTTGATTTGGTAAAGGGTTTTTATATAGCCAGAGCATGAATGGTATTAGTCACTGTTTTTACTGGCATACAGAAGATACCCTATCCAGTTTAAGCAGAAAAGTTATATATTAAGAAGATGTCAGGTATCTCACAGAATCTCTGGAAAGACAGGTGACTCTGTGGCACTCTCAAATCACCCTGCAGGATTGTCCCAGCAAAGACCTGACAGCTGCACAGTTGGGCCCAAATCTTGTGTGTACCACTAATGAACCTAAAGACTGAAGGCTGAAAACTCTGCTTGCTATCCCCCAAAGCCAGGGACTTTGTTCCTAATCAAAGTTCTGCCCAGATGGATACGATCATTGAAACCTAAGGCCCCTGCCTATGGCCTAGCTTGTTTCTGCCATGGTGCAGTAATACTCATTCAATGGGGAGTTCCCCAAATACCAGGAAAGGGGTGCAAAGCATACGGGCATGGCAAATGTCCACCTCACTAATCATTTGTTACGATGATGTAAATCTCACTTTCTTGTCGGTGGTTCATCTTCAGCTCTGTTTTATAATGTAATCACATCAAAGTTTTACATTTGGATTCTGTCACATTTATCAATCTGTTTCTTTATGTTTTAGACTTTGTGTAATTTATAGTGAAATATTTTTCCATGCTGAGGTGAAAGTTGTATCTTTTTAAAAATTTTTTTGAGAGAGGTTTTCACTGTAGGGTGTGTACACTCACCAGAGAGACAGAGACAGAGAGACAGAAAGTGAGAAATCACCCCCCAGGGGAAATGACCACGCTGCAATCCTTTCTCCTCCATTGTCCTCCCAGGATTTGGGGCATGAACACACACACACCCAGAATGAGTTTCAAGCCGCTGTGTCTGGGACTAAAACCACAGTCAACTCTGTGGAAGTCCAGTGACATAACCATTACACCATCTGCTGGTCCCCAAAATTGTATTTTTAAATACATTCTTTGAAAAATTTGAAGTTTTGCTGTTCATATTTGTAATTTTATTGTATCTGAATCAATGGTCATGTCTCATGGGAAAAAGAAATTGGACATGTATCCCACACATTTATCCAATTATATGAGCATTATTTGTTTAATAAATAATGTTGTTGTTCAGCCCCTTGTTTTCTCACTAATTTATGCGGTTGCCTCTTTTATGTTTAAACACCCCCTCTTTACAAAGGTCTCTGTTTGAACTTTCCATGGAATCCATTAGTCTAGTTCACTATTTTTGTACCAGTATCACGTGGCTTTAATTACTAGGGCTTCATAGTGTCCTACAGAGTAAATGGAATTTTCTTAATATTTTACTTGTTTCGGTTATTCTTGTTCCCTCCATCTAAGCTTTCTTAGTTTGTCAGCCCACAGTATGATTTTGATTGCAATTGTATCAAATGCTATTGTAGTCAAGGTTCAGAGAGATAGAAACAATAGAATATATATATAT
>NW_006205208.1:0-1243 GCF_000334495.1 Tupaia belangeri chinensis | reverse complement strand
TTGGGCATAAAATAAAACCTTCACACTGCTTACTCACCCCAGAACTCTGGGAGAGTTAAACAAATGAGCCACACTCTCAAGTCCACCCTGGCTAAATTTGTCAAAACACAGGACATCCCTGGGTAAATGTTCTTCCACTGACCCTGCTTTGGGTTAGATGTACACCCCAAAAGCATGGTTACTCCCCTTATGAGAGTCTTTCTGACCAGCCACCCCCCTTTAGTAGCCCAAGTCACCTTAGAAAAAAATCCCTGTTCCCCTTGAAAACTGTGTACACACAAGTGAGCCTGGAGATCTTGTATGGGTTAAAAATTGGAAAAGAGACTCATTACAACCCAATTGGTTGGGGTGATATGTTGTTGAGCTTGTAACCCCCACTGCAGTTAAAGTTACAGGGCTAGCACTGTGGATTCACCCATATAGGAGTGAAGTCAGCCTCAGGATCAGAGGACCCTGGGACCTAAACGATAAAGAACCACCCTGAGCAGCTGACCAAGGTGACATTCCAGAAAACTGGGACCTGACAAGGAGTCTACAACCCTGCTGCAGTCACTCCATGGGCTGACGGCTTTACTCATGGCAAAAGCTTGAGGACAGTGGCAGATGTCATCTCTACCTTACCCTTGTAACCTCTCCTCTTGACGCTTTAAAGTATCTCTTGCTTGTCACAATCCCAGGACCATCCCTCTGTTGATTGATCCTTCTTAAATGTAACTGCGGAGGCTCAAGAGGGAGGAATGACATGAGCAGCTGCACTGAGGCAGCTGCAATGAGGCCTGTGTGTGCCAGCCCTCTCCTGCCCACTCATCCTCATGGTGTGGAAACATTTGGAACTCATAATAGCCCAAGGTCAACAGCTGCTGACACTACCCAGGCCTCTTTGAATTCACTGCCTCTCCCCTTTGAAATGATTAAATCCATCTGAGGCCTTGGAAAGACAGACACCCTGCTTATCTAACACATTCTTCTCTAAACTTTGAACTCCTTCTTTCTGATAGGATACCCTTAGCCGGTTGGAGCACCTGCTTCCCCTAAACTCCATAATAAAAGAGTGTGCTTAATCCTCACAGGAGGCCAGCACTTCATAGCTTAACTCCTCTGTGCCCCACCAGCAGCAACAATAAAAGTATTCCTCTCTCTGAAGTGCTGCTTTTTATACCTCAGCAGTCTATTTCTCCTCAACATTAAGATTATATGAGAACCTGGGGCGAGCAGTTAGCATAATGGCTGTGTTGCCGGCCTC
>NW_006205207.1:0-960 GCF_000334495.1 Tupaia belangeri chinensis | reverse complement strand
GAAAAGGCGCAGCTGCGCTCAGCGCCAGGGGCCAAGAAACTGGAGAAACTGGGCGTGTACTCCGCCTGCAAGGCCCAGGAGTCCTGTAAATGTCATGGCTGGAAAAAACCCAACCCCTCTCCCACTCCCCAAGAGAGCGGACCTGCAGCAGATCATTGCCAGTCTAAGGGAATCCTGTCGGAGCTGCAGCCATGCCCTGGCTGCTCATGTTTCTCTCCTGGAAAATGTGTCCGAGGAAGAAACGAACCGACTTCTGGGGATCGTGCTGGATGTGGAGTATCTTTTCACCTGTGTCCACAAGGAAGAAGATGCAGATACCGAACAAGTTTATTTCTACCTACTCAAGCTCTTGAGAAAGTCTATTTTACAAAGAGGAAAACCTGTGGTTGAAGGTTCTTTGGAGAAGAAACCCCCTTTTGAAAAGCCAAGTATTGAGCAGGGCGTGAATAACTAACTGTGCAGTACAAATTCAGTCACCTGCCGTCAAAATAAAGGAAAACCATAGTCGAGTTGGCGGAAATGTTCCTGAACCGTATCAATTATTGGCACCTGGAGGCCCCATCGCAACGAAGGCGGCGATCCCCCAACGACATTTCTGGTTACAAAGAGAACTACACAAGGTGGCTGTGTTACTGCAACGTGCCACAGTTCTGGGACAGTCTACCTCGGTACGAAACCACCCAGGTACTTGGAAGAACACTGCTTCGCTCGGTCTTCACCGTGATGAGGCGACAGCTGCTGGAACAAGTGAGACAGGAGAAAGACAAACTGCCCCTGGAAAAACGGACTCCCATCCTCACCCACTTTCCAAAGTTTCTGTCCATGTTAGAAGAAGAAGTTTACAATCAAAACTCTCCCATCTGGAAACAGGATTTTCAGTCAGCCTCTTCCAGAACCAGCCAGCTAGGAATCCAAACAGTTAGCAGCCAGCCTCCTGTGGCTGGGACGATTTCATACAAT
>NW_006205206.1:0-1614 GCF_000334495.1 Tupaia belangeri chinensis | reverse complement strand
CCAAATCATGGTTCATTGGTGCATAATTTTTCATTGAATTAGAGGCCTACAATGTGCCTTAGAAGAAAACTTCAGCATGTTTTAATTGTAAATAAAAGTCTTCATTTTGAATTTTAAAGATCCATAATGTGGTATCTCTAACTAAAAGTTAAGTCAGTTGCTTTCCCTGTCCTGAAAAGTGTCCCTAGAAAACTAGAAACCATTTAGGATTGTCTGAGACATTTCTCTCATGATATGAAGCAATCATAAAGAAACTCATTAGAATATTTAAAATTTTTTTTTGCTCAGCCAGAAAGATACTCAAGATACCTACCACTTGGTATTCTGAGCATTCTACTGCCACCTAGTGTCTAGAATTTTCAGACTCTGAGAGGATTGAATATACTTAAAGTTAAAACCTTAAGCAATAACCATGGTCAATATACTTTGACCCAATAGACTTCCTGCATATTTAGTCACTTTAGAAAAAGGTTTTAAGTTGTGAGAAATCACTCATCACAAGCAGTTTCCTGTAAGGGACAGCCCTCTTGGAAACAACACCTGGTTTTGTGTGTGAGGCCTTTGTTGTCCCACCTTGCAAGTACTTAGGAAAATGGGCCCCCAAATGTTGCAGTGACTCCAATCTTCATTGGCAAAAATGGGAGTCCATTGAAATTTCTAAGTGGCATGTTCATATGCATAAAAAATCTGGTTATAGAACTAGGAAAATTGAATGGAAAAGTTATTTCCAATGATATCTAAAAGCTACCTCAGATACAGTAGAACAACCTTTTTTTCAGGAGGTTAAATAACAGTTATGAGAATCCATTTTGGAATTAAAATTTCAGAGAGGTGTTCTACTCCATCCACTCTTCCGCTACCTCTCTGGGACCTCTTTATGCTCTTCAGTATAAACTTCCACATCCTAAATGCTGCTCTTTCACCTCCATCTCCAACCTCACAGAAGATAATACAACAGACTCCAGTGCAATCCTCTAACCACCCTAGTTTGGCTACTCTCTCTTGTAAAGCCTATAACAGAGCAATGCTAGTAACCTATGAACCAAAGTGATGTAAATGATTTTTCAGACCCAACTGAGGTCCCCATATGTTTTGCTAGGGAATTTGTTTTAAATGTGTAATCCTGTGAGCCGAGATAGTATGACCTTTATCAATTGGCTCAAGTTAGTTTCAAGAGAGTGCCCCAGAATGGATAAATTTTTTTTTTTATTGAAACTATGGTAAAGATTTAAATTAAAAACCCAGGAGAATGAAAACAAGTCTACCTGTTAAGAAAAGTTCTTGATACAGCTATACCATAATTATTCCCAAGGAATGCTGAAGTAAATTTCAACAATAGAAACAAAGGCTGATTATCTTGAATGCTTGAGAGAAAACTGTAAATAGTATTCTAGACAGAGGCAAGCTATCAAATTTCTCAAAATGATAACCTCTTAAATTCTACCTTCTTTAATGGATTGGATAAAGGTTCTGTTAGTGAAAGACATCAAATTAGCTGGGCAACTGTCCAGATTCATGACCATTTGCTAGTTTGTATATCTAGTGCCCAAAACCACATGTCAAAAAGGACAGAGGCTATTGATATTTATCACACATTTTTAAAATGTTTTTTGC
>NW_006205205.1:96505-101112 GCF_000334495.1 Tupaia belangeri chinensis | reverse complement strand
CTTTCCCAAGGCAATGAAAAGTTGTGCTTCAAAACCCAGTACTTCCTAGCAGAACTTTCAGCCAATTATTATTTCTGGCCCAAGGCTTTGTTCTACTTTAAGCTCCTTTGCTGATTTGCTTATTTATGGTAGACGCTCACTATTAATGTCTGTAGTTCAGCCTTGACCAATCTTGTCTTCACCCAGAGGAATCTTTGCCTGTTAGTTTTATTCAATGTGCAAAGTAAATTTAAACATCTATTATCATCACATTTTAGGAGAAACAAATACTAATAATGACTTGCTATAACAATAAATAGTACCATGCTTCATTTGTTGTCATTATCATTACTACTTCAGAAGAGTCTTATGCTGGAAAACAAGCTTTACACATGGACAAGGCTCTGGCCAAACCCAGAAGACTATTGGTAACACTCCTATTGCCCCAAGGCGTGCTAGCAAATATTCTGCAACACAAAGCATTGAACCAAGACTGCAAAAAACCCAGACTCTCACCCTTTCTGAGGCCTGAACATTCCTTTTAAAGTGGAGTAGAGGAGCCTAGTTACCCCATCACTCCCTAGACAAGTCTCCATGGACAAGTCTCCAATTCTGTTTTATGGACCATCCCCCCAGTGGGCAATCTCTCACTTTCTGTCTATATCTCTCTGGTGAGCTCATGTACCCTATGGCAAAACAAACAAACAAACAAAAAATGCCACAACCTCTAATAATAATAATAATAACAATAAGAATAAAACCCACCAAGTTTTCTAAGCTTAGCATGAAAAAGCCCTCATTTCTGCCCCACTTTACATCCCTGCTCCTTCCCACTTCGTGCTCTACCTGTGAACAATGTTGAACTCATTGCTCACTACCCTGATACGCTGCTCCACTCTGCTGAGCCCTTGCCCAGGCAGGAAACCCTCCATCCACCTTGATTGCCTAACAGCAGTCAAATCCAGCTCTAGTGCCTGCTTCCATGAAGCCCTCTCTCCTCACCTCTATGCCCTCTGTATTTTGACTGTACCGTGTTCATAAAGCAATGAGCACAATGTGCAAATATGTTAAAGGGTCCTTGAAAAGTTCATGGAGGGCTAGCCCTGTGGCCTAGCGGTTTAGGGAGCTGGATCCCACATGGCCAATTGCAGTTCAAGTCCCAGCCCCGTAGCTTAAAAATATACTGGATAGAGCCACCAGGTGGCATAGTAGTTAAGGTGCTAGGCTCCCACGTGGCCGACCACAGTGCAAGTCCTAGCCCTGGTGGCCATGTATGTTTATGTGCCCAAAATCCCAGGAGGAGAGTGGAGAACAAGGGATTGCAGTATGGCCATCCCCACCGGGGGCGTAATTTCTTACTTTTCCTTTCACTGTGTTTCTTTGTCTCTCTCCAGCTAACCACATGCCCTACGGCAAAAAACAAACAAACAAACAAAAAACACCGGACACATTTACATGCATGCCCTAAATCTCCAAATCCCAACAGGAGGGAGAAGTGGAGGAGAAGGGATTACAACGTTACCGTGCTCCCCTGGTGAGATACTTTCTCTGTCTGTCTCTGGAGAGGGTTGTGGCCTTTAGGGGGAGAAGAGAAAAGGTCAGGGAAAATGTGTATTATGAAAAACCTATGCATGCATTTCAAATTTTTCTGCACCAAAATAAGCTCATACTTACTTTCATTTATCTATGAACTTCTTAAAGATCCTAGTACTCACTCATCTCTTTCCCCTGCTAGAATGTGATCTACTTGAAGGCAGGCTTCAGGCCATCTTCACCTTACTGTGCTCAGCATCTACCCCAGGGCTCAACTGAGTGAGAGTGACTGGTGTTACCGGAGTAAGCAATGGAGTCCTCGGTCGAGCAGGTACACTTCCTTCTTTGTCCGAGCTGCCTGCTACTACTGTATTTGAACAGACTGTTGTGTATTTTGCCCATCCCTGAGTGATCAGGGAGATATTCTTTCAGTGTTTAACAGAGTAACGCTATTTTTTTTTTCCTTTGCAAGAAAGAAGCTTCTATAAACCAAAAAAAAAAAAAAAAAGGTTTCATTTGCACTTGCAACAAACTTGAAGGGCACTGTCTAGGGGAAAGTCCCAAACCAAAGTTCTTCCTGACCTCTCCCGTCGTGCACTCACCTTCCCTCCTTTCCGCTCTCAGATTTCGTACCCTCACCCCACACTCCAAACAGCAGAGGACCAAGTATGCTGTACACCGCTGCCTTCCCCTCTCTGTGGTCTCTTTCAAGAGTATAGCTGCAGACCAGAATGAACTCTCTCAGTTTAATGCCATCACTGTCCAGCCAACAGAAGCATCCCTAATTATATAAAAACTCAGTCTCATCAAGAATTTTGGCATTGCTCATCTGGAAACTGGGGATTTGCTATGGTTCAAGATTCAGAGGACCAAAGTCTTTGCTCTGACTGGTCTCTGGAAGGATGGCAAACAGAACTTTTGGACAACTGAGCAGTGACCATACAGCATTGATTCTCAAGCTTTAGGGGTATCGGAGTCACCTGGAGGGCTTGTTACAACACAGAGCACTGTGCTCCACCCCCAGAATTGCCGATTCAAGGGGTCTGGGGTGTAGCATAAGAATGGCATTTCTTAGTTCCTAGGTATTTCAAATACAGCTCACAGATGGAGCCGCCAGACCACTGTGATTTAAGTGTGTCTCAGGGGTCCAACGACGTGGCACAAATGGTAGAGCACTGCTGAGACAGGCTGGGGTCACATGAGAGGACTGAGTTCAATTCCCCAACCAACCTGAACAGGTCAGGTGGAGTGGCATGCACCTGTAATTCCAGCTAACTGGGAGGCTAGGACAGGAGTTTCAAAGCATGGAGCCGCCAGACCACTGTGATTTAAGTGTGTCTCAGGGGTCCAACGACGTGGCACAAATGGTAGAGCACTGCTGAGACAGGCTGGGGTCACATGAGAGGACTGAGTTCAATTCCCCAACCAACCTGAACAGGCCAGGTGGAGTGGCATGCACCTGTAATTCCAGCTAACTGGGAGGCTAGGACTGGAGTTTCAAAGCATCACGAGACCCTGCCAAAAATCTCTCTTTCTCTCCTCTCTTCTCCCATGCTTTTCATTCCCTCCCTCTTTTTTCTTTTTTGAGAAGTTTTTACCAGAGGGTATGTGCACTCACCAAAGAGAAATAGTTTTTACCAGAGGGTATGTGCACTCACCAAGAGAAATAGAGATAGAGACAGTGAGAAGGAGAGGGAGAAATCACCCCCCAGGAAGGATGACCACACTGCAGTCCCTTCTCTCCCATTCTCCTGGGATCTTGGGCATGCACACACATGCACTGGGAATGATTTTGAAGCCACCGGGTCCAGGCCTTGAACCATAGTTGGTCATGTGGGAATCCAGCAATGTAACTGTTATGCCATCTGCTGGTCCCACACTCACTCTTTAAAAAAAAATTTTTTTTAAGAGGTTCTTCTTGGTTTCCGTTGGCCCACCTTTTGTTCCCCACTTCCTCACCAGATGGGGAGCACAGTCTCAGCTTTTACATAAGCCACAACACAAGGAGCCACTCTTGAACCAGCTGTTATTTTACCAGAAGCTAGAGCTTTCCTCTTGGCCTGGAGGCCAATGAAATAGGAAGCAACCTTTTTTTTTTTTTTTTTCTAAGGGTTAGCAAGACCTTGGGAAGTATGAGGCTTCAAAACCTACTGGGAGTGTGACACTTGTAGGATAAACCATTGCTCGTTTTCTCAAAATAAAAGGAAGCCTACTTGTAGAGTACATGTAATTCCCAGGATTTTACATACCTTGTAGTTCCACTGCACCTTACCACACTGCTAAATTAGTATTATTTCTACTCATAGAAACACAAACATTCAGGAAATGCATTGAGAAAGATTGAACACCGTGCATAAAACCCCACAGCTAATAAACAGAGATTCGCATTCTCGGTTAGCCCTGCCCTGCCCACCTAGGAGTGCCTTTGCTGATCACACTGCACATAAATGCAGCCTGGGCTGGTTTCTGCCCCTGCACTGTTTCCTGATACAAATACTGAAAGTGAATAGACTTTTGGAAAGAAGCCAGTATGAAAGCGTACTGAGTCTGAGGAATTAATTCTTGAGGTGCTCCATAAAAATAAAAAATGTGAGTAAGGAAGAATTATGAGGGGCAATTTGGCTGTATTGGCATCCGAAATTATACTTATTCCTAGCACCTTCTTGGGTCTGATTCCTTCTTCCTCTCCTGATGTCTGCCTTTCTACTCCATCAAGAGCTTTCATCAAATCTCCTGCTTGAACAGCCAAGACTAATACCACCTCCAGCCTCTTTAGGGTCCCTATGCTCTCTGTCCCTGCTTGTTCTTCCTTCCTCCCACACTCCACCTTCCAGTTCAACCTGTGTGTGAGCAATCCGAGACAGGGAGAATGCCTGCCTCCCCACATCCTTGTCAATACCCAGAGCTATGTTCTTTTAAAATCTTTGCCATTATAATAGGAAAAATAAGAACTTAATAGTTTGGGGGTTTTTTTGAATTATTTATTTTAATTTTATTTATTCATTCATTTATTTTAATTTGATCAGAGAGAGACACAGAGTGAGAGAGAGAGAGAGAGGGAAAGTGAGAAAGCAAGCCACCAGGTCTGGGACTTG
>NW_006205205.1:89167-96148 GCF_000334495.1 Tupaia belangeri chinensis | reverse complement strand
GTCAAATCTATGGTTTCTTCCTTCAAATTCATTTTTTTTTTAGGTTTATTTCTTTCTTTGATGAGAGAGAGACAGCACCCCTACAGGTCCCATTGCCACGATCCACCCCCAGCTTTAACCAGCCTCAGAGCACCGGCATGCAAGTGCCTCGGAGCCTCAGGAAAGTCTCTGGACTGAACCCAGAATCTTTCCGTGTAGATCAGCCTCACAAAGCAAGACTTTTTACCACTGTGCTACCATCTGGCCCCTTTCAGGGTCATTCTTAGAACCCTCCTGTACTAAGCTTTCAAAAATTTCTACCCATACTTTTTGTTTCTTTTATTTATTTATTTTTTTTTTTGAGAGAGATTTTTGCTATAGGGCATGCGTGCTCCCTGGAGAGACAGAGAGACAGAACGTGAGAAGTCAACCCCCAGTGGCCATGCTATGCTGCAATCCCTTCTCCTCTATTCTCCTCTAGGGATTTTGAGCACATATGCACATGCACCTGGCGTGATGTTTAAGCCCCCAGATCCAAAACTTGAACCACGGTTGACTATGTGGGAGTCCAGTGACATAACCATTACTTTATTTGCTGGTCCCACTACCCATATTTTTTTTTAAAAAATTATTTTATTTTACTTTATTTATTTATTTATTTATTTCTAGCTTTATCAGAGAGGGACAGAGTGAGAGCAAGAGTGTTGGGGGCGGGAGTAAGAAAACAAGCCGCAAGATCCAAGACTTGAACCCCAGTCGGCCATGTGGGAGTCCAGTGTCTTGAACCGCTATGCCACCTGCCAGCCAATTAATAAAGATTCTATATCTTACTTTTTATATTTAATCCATTTGAATAAATTAATTTTGTTGTATGGTATGGGATAAGATTATAGTTAACTCTCCCCCTCAAGTGGATATCCAGTTGTTTTAACATCATTTATTGAATACTTTCTTTCCTCACTGATTTAAACTACCACTTTGATCATATAGTCAATCCTCACATGAACTTTAGTTTTTTTCTAGACCTTCTAGTCATCCACTGACCTACCTATTTCTGGTTGTTTGCCCACATCGAACTGGTTTAATTTCCGTAATTTTATAATACGTCTTAATGTCTGATAGAGCTAGTTTGATCTCTTGTCAATAACATTTTTCAAATATTTTTGGCTATTACTGAATATTTGTTCTTCCAAATGAATTTTAGAATAATTTTGCCAAAGTTTCACTTTTTGACTTACTTGTTTGGACCTAACTAGGTCATCCTCTAGTGGTTATCCTTTCCAGTATTCAGTAACCATTTCTAGCGCCTTGTTAACCTGGCATTGTGCTTGGCACTGGAGCTAGAAAGACACACTTTACTCGCTCTCTGCCCTCAAGGGGTTTATGATTACATGGAAGAAAAGAACATCAATGAACAGATCCATTAAATCAGGATCTATGCTATGAGGAAAGAATGAACTGGGCTAAGTACAAAGCGGGGCACGGCACATCTCCTGGGAGAAGGAATGCCCATGAAATAGCAAGGAGTCTCCAGTGTGCTCATTGGGCCAGGCAGGTGGCCTATGGCAGCCCCGTCTATTGCGCAACATTAGGACTCTGTTAGCCATGGTTGTTCTCCAGAGATGCAAGGAGGTGTGTGTATGTGTGAGAGAGAGAGAGACAGAGAGAGAGGAAGAGAGGATTCAGCCTTTTTCTGCCTTTTTGCTCTACACAGGACCCCAGTGGTACAGATGATGCCCCCACTTCACACACACTCACACACACACACGCACACGCACACATTGGGGAAGACAATCTGCTGTACTCAGTCCACCAATTCTAGTGCTAATCTCTTCCAGAAGCACCTCGTGGACACATCCAGAAGGAATGTTTAATCAGACATTTTGGCATCCTGCAGCCCAGCCACGTTGAAATTAACCTCACAAGGGCCCTAAGATGTCAGCGGTGAGTGTTTGTAAGAATTAAAAGACTACAATCTATCTTTTTTCTAATTTTTTCAGAGTGTGTATATACTTCCTGGAGAGAGAGAAAGAAAAGAGAGAGAGAGAGAGAGAGAGGGAAAATGAGAAAGCCCGTGGGGTATGGTCACACAGCAACCTCTTCTCTTCCCTCTCTCCCTCTTTTTGGGATTTTGGGCATGCACACACATGTACTTGGCATGATTCTCAAGCTGCTGGGTCTGGGACTCCAACAGCATGGTCATCCATGTAAAATCCAGTTGCCTCAACCCCCAGGCCTTGGGCTGGCCCTCCATTCTGTCTTAGCACTATGTTCTGTTTCTCCCGCCCCATGCTGCAGGTTCTCTTCAGATTACATCTCACACTCTGGTGATAATGCAGTGCTTTTCCCCAGGGCACAGCTCTTCGCACCCTTCAAAGCATTATTTCCTTTATTATATCCTCTACACCCCTCGCCCCCCAGTCTTGTGAGATGGGCACAGTTCCTTCTGCAATGCCATCATTAATAGCTTCTGAACAAAAGTTTTCTACTCTGGGCAACCAAAAAACAGAATTCAGGCTCAGTTTTTCAACTCTTCAGACATATATGCTATACATACATTTATTTATGCATGCATGTATAATCCAGAGGGTGTCTGCACTCACAAAGAGAGAGAGAGAGAGAAAGTACCCCCTTGGGGTTGGTCATGCTGCAGTCCCTCTCTTCCATTTCTCCCTCTTGGGATTTTGGGCATGCACACATCGGGCATGTTTGTCAAGTCAGCAAGTCTAGAGCTTGAACCATGTCTTGGGCTGTGATCCAGTTGCCTTAACCACCATGTTACCAGCTAGTTCCAGACATACCTTTTTTTAAAAAAATAATTATTTATTTATTCAGTTACATTCATCATCATTATTTTTTAATTTGACCAGACAGAGAGAGAGAGAGAGAGAGAGAAAAGGAACGCAAGAAAGCAAGCCACCAGGTCCGGGACATGAACTGTGGTGGGCCATGCAGAAATCCAGTGTCTTCAACAACCATGCCACATGCTGGACCCCAGACATACCTTTTAAACACATACACACACGTGTCCTTGTGGTGTCTTTGAGCTTCTAAGGGGTTGTATGATAGCAGCAGTAGACAAAGGGGCAGGGACTGAAAAAGCAAAATGGCTCCATCCTGAGCTCCCTCCCCTCTTGCACTATTTCCTGTAGCTATTACAGAGGAGAAGGGAAAACATTCCCTCACACTCACGCCCCATTTTTCCTTGGGACTCTCTGGGACAGATTTATCTGAAGCTCTTACTGACCTGGGCATTTCATTTCTGGAACTGAGTTTCTAAGAGAGAAGTTTGGAATAAATGTGGAGAAATGAACTAGAAGCTGCCAAGACTAACATTAGGGTGGGTGGGGATGACAACACTCACAGGGGAGTGTTCCTACTTTAGCCTGCAGACCTCACTCTGGGCCAGCTGGAGGATATGGAAAGTCAGAGGAGATGAAGATCTGGGCTAAAGAACAGGAAAGAAAGGAGGGAAATCAAGCAGCTGGGAGGGCAAGGAGATTCTCATAACAGAGCAGGAAAGATGGGAGGGTTAGGCATTTGGTCTCTGATGCAGGTACACATGGGCAGGTGGATAGTGGTGGTGGGGTGCAGGAACAGCTAAGTGACCTGGTAACTGAGCAAAGCCAGGCCTGTAAGGCCAATTGCAAAGCTTTCTTCTGCATGTAATGTGTATACCATCTGTCTCTTCATGCCAGTAGGAGTGCTAATAAATGTTACATGTTGAAACTTTTGTACTCGCTTGTACATAAAAATTCCATATGCCAATTGACCGGACTACATGAATGCATCTGTCAAAAATAGGTCTCTTAGGCACAGTTTAGGACATTCCAAAGCAGCTTTATAACTGCTCCAGCCTCCAAATGGTATGCATTAACTCTCATAAGCCAGGTCTATTCTGAGCAAAGGACTGGGCCAAATGTCCAAATAATTCAAGTCAAAACACCCTTTTGCCTTCATTAGAGAGAGTATCAGTAGCAAGATCTTTTTTTCTCCCAAAATTGTGCTGTTGATTGACTCAGTATTTCATGACACATTGTGAACATATGTTAATGTGGTCAAAATGATAAAATGCTTTAAATAAATGGGCTTGAAAAAGACCGTGTTTTGTAATTCTGTAACATGCTGTTATTCCAGTAATATTTACAATTTATAACATATACTGATATATATTAGGTGATTAAACTTCAGGTGCCAAGTGTATTTTATTTTGAAAAGTCAATGTGTCTAACTCTGGAGAGGGCCTGATTGGAAAACATTCCCTCACACTCACGCCCCATTTTTCCTTGGGACTCTCTGGGACAGATTTATCTGAAGCTCTTACTGACCTGGGCATTTCATTTCTGGAACTGAGTTTCTAAGAGAGAAGTTTGGAATAAATGTGGAGAAATGAACTAGAAGCTGCCAAGACTAACATTAGGGTGGGTGGGGATGACAACACTCACAGGGGAGTGTTCCTACTTTAGCCTGCAGACCTCACTCTGGGCCAGCTGGAGGATATGGAAAGTCAGAGGAGATGAAGATCTGGGCTAAAGAACAGGAAAGAAAGGAGGGAAATCAAGCAGCTGGGAGGGCAAGGAGATTCTCATAACAGAGCAGGAAAGATGGGAGGGTTAGGCATTTGGTCTCTGATGCAGGTACACATGGGCAGGTGGATAGTGGTGGTGGGGTGCAGGAACAGCTAAGTGACCTGGTAACTGAGCAAAGCCAGGCCTGTAAGGCCAATTGCAAAGCTTTCTTCTGCATGTAATGTGTATACCATCTGTCTCTTCATGCCAGTAGGAGTGCTAATAAATGTTACATGTTGAAACTTTTGTACTCGCTTGTACATAAAAATTCCATATGCCAATTGACCGGACTACATGAATGCATCTGTCAAAAATAGGTCTCTTAGGCACAGTTTAGGACATTCCAAAGCAGCTTTATAACTGCTCCAGCCTCCAAATGGTATGCATTAACTCTCATAAGCCAGGTCTATTCTGAGCAAAGGACTGGGCCAAATGTCCAAATAATTCAAGTCAAAACACCCTTTTGCCTTCATTAGAGAGAGTATCAGTAGCAAGATCTTTTTTTCTCCCAAAATTGTGCTGTTGATTGACTCAGTATTTCATGACACATTGTGAACATATGTTAATGTGGTCAAAATGATAAAATGCTTTAAATAAATGGGCTTGAAAAAGACCGTGTTTTGTAATTCTGTAACATGCTGTTATTCCAGTAATATTTACAATTTATAACATATACTGATATATATTAGGTGATTAAACTTCAGGTGCCAAGTGTATTTTATTTTGAAAAGTCAATGTGTCTAACTCTGGAGAGGGCCTGATTAGATCCGTTCTCCTCTCGGGATTTTGGGAATGTATGCAAATGCACCCAGCATGTTTTTCAAGCTGCTGGATCGAGGATTTGAACTGTGCAGTCAGCCATGTGGGATACAGCCACCTTAACCACCCTGCCACTGGCTGGACCTAATTTTACCTTTTAGGGTAAAGTTAGACATACACTTCAAGTGCTCAATCTTAGCACATAGGTTAACTCTAGGAATTAGAAATTTTGTTTCTTTTTCTTCAAACTGATATTTTTTCTATTCTTATTAACTTTTATGAAAATATATTTTAAAAGGCAAGTATATAAATAAAATATGAACACAAAGATTGGTAGAATCAGGATCTTCAGATATTTCAAATGATGGGAAGATTCTGACACTGAAGCGTAATAAGGCTGAGTGTAAATCACGCAGCTAGGTCTCAGAAAATGAGAACTATGGAAGGTGGAGAAGAAATTCAGAATATCAACAGCGTATGTAAAGAGAGTCTTGGGAATTTTCGGTTCACTACTCAATAAACTTCAGAAAGTCATTCTACCCTCACCCCCATTCCCAACCCTAGAATCTTAGATTGTATTACCAGGTGAATACTGTCCAAAACAGGGGAGGAGACAGCCTTTCTCCCCACTCTGTTCCAGGCTATTATATTCAGATATGGACACCTTATTTTTTTTAACATGTATTTATTTATTTGTGTATTTATTTGTTATTTTCAAGCCTCCCAGTCCAGGACTTGAACTGTGGTTGGCCATGTGGGAATGAATCCAGCACCTCATCTACCATGCCACCTGCTGGCCCTTGGATACCTCATTCTAACAACAAATTGTAATAACCCAAAGAAGGAAACCAATATGAACAAGATAGCCCCTGTATATCAAGGATGCTTAAGGCAGTGGGGAAACTGAGTCAGACTGGTGGCAGTTCAAGGAACCTATGATTAGGTGTGATCTAGGAAAGGAAAAGCTTAGAGGGACTATTAGTTATGGGATATAATTACTGCTTCCAAAAAGCTGAAAAGCTGTCATATGAAAAAGATTAAATCTGTTTGGTATAAGAAAGAGCTTTAAATGAGCTTTACTGGAAAACAGAGTTCATATATAAAGAGAAATGTTGCTCTTAAAGCTATCAGGCTTGGGGGACCAGCAGTTAGTGTAATGGCTATGTCACTGGACTCCCACGTAGTTGACCGCAGTTCGAGTCCCGAACCCGGTGGCTTAAACTCACGCCGGACGCGTGTGTGTGCGTGCCCAAGATCCCGAGAGGAGAATGGAGGAGAAGGGATTGCGGCATGGCCATCCCCTCTGGGGGGTGATTTCTCGCTTTCTATCCTTCTGTCTCTGTCTGTCTGGCGAGCGCACGCGCCCTATAGCAAAAACCTCTCCAAAAAAAAAGCTATCAGTATAGTAAAAACCTCTCCAAAAAAAAAAAGCTATCAGGCTTGGGACCAACAGATGGCATAATGGTTATGTCGCTGGTCTCCCACATAATCGACTGCGGTTTGAGTCACTTAAAACTCACGCCAGGCATGTGTGCATGCATGTGTAAAATCCCAAGAGGAGAATGGAGAAGAAGGGATTGAGGTATAGCCATCCCCCCTTGAGGATGATTTCTGGCTTTCTGTCTCTCTGTCTCTGTCTTTCCAGTGAGCACACATGCCCTATGGCAAAAATCTC
>NW_006205205.1:83461-88308 GCF_000334495.1 Tupaia belangeri chinensis | reverse complement strand
ACTTCCTCTCTCTCTCTCTCTCTCTCTGTCTGTCTCTCTCTGGTCAAATTAAAATAAATGAATGAATAAATAAAATTAAATAAATAATTCTTTTTTAAAAAAAAGAAAAGAAAAAGGTCTATAGTTTACTATTTCGTGCTACAATATTTAGTCATCAGTAAATATGTCAAGTGCCAAAAAGAAAGAATGTCAGGACCAGCTGGTTGTGTCCAGCATGGTTAAGGTGTCTGGATTGCACATGCCTGACTGCACAGTTTGAGTCCTGGATGTGGCAGCAGAGAAACAGACTGGGTGCAAGTGCACGCATGCTCAAGATCCTGAGAAGATAATGGAGAACAAGGGGTTGCAGTCCGGCCATCCGCCCGGGGAGTGCTTTCTCTCTCTCTTCCCCCACTCTCTCCTCCTGCTATCTAGTGCATATTCCCTGTAGTAAATTTAGAAAACAAATAAACTAAAAAGCCAAGAAATTGAATTTTTACCTATTTCAATTGTTAATTTGTACCTATAATTTGATACAATTATAAATAAATTACAAATTACTCAAAACATACAGTTATAAAGATAAGCTAAATGTTAATAGCTTTTATTTTCAAATTAACTTAATATTTTTAACTCAAAATTTTATTCCATTGTTGTTAATCCTTCATTGGATAAAAAAATAAGCTCTATACATATTGTTCTCACACATAAAGCACAAATATAGATAGATAGATAGAGAGAAAGAGAGAGAATATAAACCAATGTATATTATATCTGTGATATTAAAAATATTCTATGGGAAAGCCACAATTAACATAAAAAAATAAAAAACTCAAAATTTTATTCCATTGTTGTTAATCCTGCATTGGATAAAAAAAAATAAGCTCTATACATATTGTTCTCATGCATAAAGCACATATATAGATAGAGAGATAGAAAGAGAGAGAATATAAACCAATGTATATTATATCTGTGATACTAAAAATATTCTATGGGAGAGCCACAATTAACAGAAAAAAATAAAAAGCTTTAAGGGACCAGCAGTTAGCATAATGGCTATGTCACTGGACTCCCATGTAGCCGACCACGGTTTGAGTCCCAGACCCGGTGGCTTAAACTCACGCCAGGCGCATGTGTATGCATGCCCAAGATCCCGAGAGGAGAATGGAGGAGAAGGGATTGTGGTGTGGCCATCCCGCCTTGGGGGTGATTTCTCACTTTCTGTCTCTCTGTCTCTCCCTGTCTGTCTGGCGAGCACACACGCCCTATAGCAAAAACCTCTCCAAAAAAAAAAAAGCTTTAAAAGGCTCCTTAGGGGAAGGATAATTTTTTTTCCTTTTCAAAGATTTTTGCCTTAGGGCATGTGCACTAACCAGAGAGAGATAGATACAGTGAGAAGGAAAGTGAGAAATCATGCCTCCATGGGGGATGGCCACACCATAATCCCTTCTCCTCCCAGGATCTCGGGCACGCACATGTTCCTGGCATGAATTTCAAGCCACTGGGTCTGGGACTGGAACCACGGTCGGCCATGTGGGTGTCCAGCAATGTAACCACTGGCTTCAGAATAATTTTTTTAAAAAATATTTTGCTGCTGATTTTCCAGGATGAATTCCAGCTAAAATTTGAAAATTAGAACAGATTTATTCGCACTCTCGTCTCATCCTCACATCTCTATTCCACCCCATGTTGTTGCGTGTTTTCTGGTAACAGACTCCCTTTTTTCCTTTTGGGAGTTACTGTTTTAATCTCTAGCTCCCATGATGGCAGAAGGCCCAGTCTGGCAGTTTTGAACCTGAGACACTACTCCTGTACCAGTGCTTTTGGTGCCATCTTCAATTTCTTGGTATAACTGTGAATTATCGCCTATTTGAAAACATGTGTTTTATTTCATTTTTGCTGACACCTCCCACTGTTTCCTGTGTATGTTAAAATATCCAAGTTAATCAATATCATTCAATTGTTACCAAGTCACTTATCATTAAGGGTATATCATTAAGGTACTATGGCTCCCCCAGCCACTAACACAAATCCATATTCATGAAATTCTACTCTGAGCTCCATGAGAAATATCTATTAGCAACTTGTGTCAGGTAAATACAAGGAGAAACTGGCCTAAAGACTTTAATCACAAAGTATGTCCTCCACTAATATTTGGAGGATATACTTTGGATTGAACTGTATTATATTGGCTAAGACATGTCAGAATTTTTTGTAAGGCTTTTTTTTTTTTTTTTGGAGGGGTTTTTGCTATAGGGTGCATGCGCTTGCCAGACAGACAGAGAGAGACAGAGAGATAGAAAGCGAGAAATTATCTCCCAGGGGGGATGGCCACGCTGCAATCCCTTCTCCTCCATTCTCTTCTCGGGATCTTGGGCACGTACGCACACGCGCCTGGCATGAGTTTTTAAACTGTTAGGTCTGGGACTCAAACCGCAGGCGACTACATGGGAGTCCAGCGACATAGCCATTATGCTAACTGCTGGTCCCTTGTAAGGCATTTTTAAAAGTTTGTTTACTAAGAAATAAACAGGCACCCTCAACATGCTGCAGTTTCCACCCCTAGTCTTCCAGTCAGCCAGGATCATGGCACATACATGTGCCTGGTGTGTTTCAGGGTGACCAGGAATCTGAGCTGATCTTTCATGTGACTCTGGCGTTGCACAGCAGCACCGTCTGCTTGCGTCACCATAGCTGGGCTTATTTATGAGGTTTTCATTAGCACATTCACTAGCAGCAGACACTGCTCAGTATCCTCAGGAGCAGTATCTCATTTAGTAGTCCACTACTCAATAATCCCAAACTGCATGGATTATTGATTTTCACTTCCCAGGTACTTTTTTCTCAAAGAAAAAGACAGAGAGAGAGAAAAAAAAAAAGAAAAAGGAAAGAAAGAAAAAGGAAACTGAAGTTCATAAGGCAAAGATATACAATCAACAAAAAATGATTCCTTTAATTTTCTTGGAGCCCCGTTTGAATTGTTAACAGTACCCGTGGACACCATGTGTAGGACACCATGTGTATGGACACCAGTGAAATGAAAAACATACCAAGTGATGGGAGGTGAGGTCACAGCCCACAGTATATCGTTTGATCAGTGACTGACAGTCCAAGTGGGGGTTGTTACAGTGACTTGAACTCACAGTAAGATTTAAGTCAAGATCCACATGTGAGGGCATGCAGATGGATCGATTCAGGACACGCTGGAAGACACAGGCCTGGGAATGAGGGGTGAGGGTTTGTGTTACAAATTCAAAAGTCAGCAGAGACTCAAATATGGAAGCGAAGAAAATGGCTGCGCTCCCTTGGGGGAAAGAGAGGTGAGAAAGAGAGAACGAATGAATGCGGAGGATCCTGTAGGGACTCTAAGGACAAGAGGAGGAAAGCCTAAAACGGTGGCGGTGGCGGGAAATAGAAACTACTGAGAGCTGGGCCTCAGATAAAGACAAAGGAACAAAAGGCCCCATTGTAAGTGCCTGTACCTTCAGCTGTTGAGAAGGTGGGAAAGGAAATTTTATAACAGAAATTTTGCTACACAGGCCACAGGGCAATCTTTGTTTAAGTTACATGTTATATGTTAAGTCATCTAGTGGGTCAGGCTTTATTTTGATCCCAGATGATAGAAGACAGATGTCCGGCATCTGGTTCTACAGCCAAGTACAGCCACTGTTTCAGAGCAGCTGGTGGTCATGCCTGGCCCCATCTCTAGGGGCAACAATGACTTGCCAGTTGTGAATCCACAGTTGAGGGCAAGGGCGAGTAGTATGAGGTATTTCACGCAAACTACATGAAAGGACAGAGTAATTTTTTTTAATGTACATGTTTTGATACCTAGTACCATATTATTTTTAGAGAGAGTTCTTACCATATTAATAGTAATATTTGACATATTCCTAATTTCTTATAAAACATCTTTTTTTTTTCTTTCTACATTTTATTATTTCAAACCAGGTGAACAATGCCATAATTTTTTTTTTTTTTTTTTTTTTTTTACACAGAAAAAAAAAAAGGGAAAAAACACCCCCCGGACAGAAAGTGAGAAATCACCCCTCGGGGGGATGGCCACGCTTCAGTTCCTTCCCCTCCATTCTCCTCTCAGGATCTTGGGCACACACACACACATGCACCCGGCGTGAGTTGAAGCCACAAGGTCTGGGACTCGAACTGCTGTCGACCACATGGGAGTCCAGCGACATACCCATTATGCCAATTGCTGGTCCCTTATAACATTTTAACATAGATTATTACCTCTGTAACCACCCACAGTCTGTAGAGTTGTCATGCTTTATGACATATTACTAAACTATTTCATTCACTGAGGCGTCAGCTATCAACTAAACAGAGTTGAAGGCTATTAAAGGGATCTATTATACTTTGCCCACTTCAGAAATCTCCACTGATTTAATTACTAGACCAAGTCCATCAAGAAAAATAGCTTTAAATTATACATGGGAAGACCTGAGAGTCCAGTCTACCTCAAGCCACCCCACTTACATGACATTTACACCAGACAAAAATCTTCATGTTGTTTTGCCTGAGAGAAGTCTATGTATAAAACTTCAATAGCAACTTTCCTTGTCACCAGTATTCCAATCATCTTTCCACGTTCTTGACGATCCAACCAAACCATTGGCTACAGCCCACGGGCTGGTATATAATCACATCTTGCCATTTTTTCTTCCAAGCGACATGAGCAATCAGGTGCAATGCCCAGTGAGAGTTTCCCTTCACCACTGTCCTTCAGGAATGTCCCAGAGGTCTGATATTTCCCTTGCTCCAGTGCACAGCTACTCTGATCAACAGTCATCAGTCCTTTGGTGATGACTGGAAGAAAGATTAACAGTATAAATGTGGCGTGGAGGGAAAGA
>NW_006205205.1:73477-83447 GCF_000334495.1 Tupaia belangeri chinensis | reverse complement strand
AGGTAAAGAGTGGTATGGCTGGACCACATGGTTGGGGATGGGGAGGTCTTCAGTTCATGTCCTGGGGCCTCCATCTACACAGTGTGCATTTGTGATACAGGCTGGCTGGAGCTGAGCTGGGGGTAAAAAGCAGAATGGGGATCCTGTTGGGAATGTCCGTCTCTCTCATGAAAGAAATAGATACATAAACTTCTTTTTTCTGGTAGTGTAGCAGGGCCTCTTCTCAAGAGGACTTGGCCTTCCCTTCAGTCAAGAGGTTCTGGTGTGTAACTGGCTCAAGTCTGGAAATTGATTGTGACTCTCCTCTTTATGGTTCAGGTTAGACTTTTGTTCACATAATCTAGAACTTTTCTGTTTATACAGATCAGGTAAGAATTTAGTAGGCTTCCTATCTACTTCACTTCTGCCAAGGCCATGGGCAGCTAGCTGGTCTGCACAAGTCAAACTGACTGCTGGGCTGACTCTCATCCATAGGTAACCATAGCTACCTTGCCTTTGACAGCTGAGTGCTGCCACCTGGCCTGAACTAGGGGGTCCAATTATCTCCATTTCATTAGGTTTTCTAATTCAATGGCTGCAGTTCCCACTGTAAGGTCTGGCCTACATGGAAGAGCAATTATGGAGCTCTTCAAGGATGCTGGGGCTCTTCTCAGAAACTTACTTTTCACTGTATTGGTGAAGTTTCTAGGCCAGCCCATTGTGGGTGAGTAGGAAACTTAAAATGCTATGCTCTATAGTCATTATCTAAAGAGTAGAGAATAATAAGAACAACAGTTGCTATAGTTCAGATCTTGGCTATACTTTAGATTTTGATTTAATGATACTTTTGTGAGTGAATTAGAATAAAACCTGTTAGAAAATCTGGAAAAGCTGAAAGAATAAAAATCTTCCTTACCTTTATACTGCTGTATCAGGTTTAGTAGAATTCTCAAAAACATAATAATCCATATATGCTACCAATTTATATAATCTTTGTGCAGAGAGGCTTCAAGCACTTATTTGTGCTAAGGCCAGAGTCCAATTTCAAACCTTTCTTTTTGGTCTTTTAGTGTGTTTTTCTTAAATCTACATAGCACAAAAAAGAAACAAACCACATTGATCTCTATCTTACATCACAGAAAAAACAATTTTATACACATTTAGATTCATTTCAGTTTTCTTCCTTTATTTCTTTTCTTTCTTTCCCTCCCTCCTTCTTTCTCTCCTTCTCTCCCTCTCTCCTATGGAATGATGCATTATTATCATTTTTTTTTCAAGAGAATTTTTTTGCTATAGGGTACATGCACTTGCTGGAGAGACAGAGACAGAGAAACAGAAAGTAAGAAATCAGCCCCCAGGGGGATGGTCACACTGAAATCACTTCTCCTCCATTCTCCTCTTGGGATTTTGGGCATACATGCACATGCACCCGGCATGAATTTTAAACCACCAGGACTTGAACTGAAACATTTGTGGGAGTGCAGCAATGTAATCATTACACCATCTGCTGGTCCCTACAGAATGGTGCATTACTACATCAGTAATTCCAGTTGTGGGGTCCTGGATCTCTGTTTTCTTCTTCTTCTATTTTTTTAAAGAATTATTTATTTTATTTGTTATTATTATTTTTTAATTTGACCAGAGAAAGAGAGAGAAAAGGAAAGTGAAAAAGCAAATTGCCAGGTTTGGAACTGGAACCATGGTTGGCCATGGGTATCCTTCTGATGGGTGGAGACAGTAGTAGCAGATACCTTGAGAGCCTAGATCTGCAGTATTATTCCAAAACTCATTTCTGACAGCCCAGGCTAAAGCTCACTCCTCCAGCCCTTTTACACAATTTTCTAAGCACCAGTCCCTTATATTAAATCCTTATACGGACCAGCAGATGGCATAATGGTTATGCTGCTGGACTCCACATAGCTGACCGTGGTTCGGGTCCCAGGCTCTGAGGCTTAAACCTCACACCCAGAACCTCACACCGGGTGTGTGTGTGTGCCCAAAATCCTGAGAGGGGAATGGAGGAGAAGGAATTGTGGTGTGACCATCCCCCTCGGGGGGGGGTATTTCTTTCTTTCTGTCTCTCTGTCTCTCTCTGTCTCTCCAGGGAGTGCACACGTCTTACAGCAAAAATCTCTCCCTAAAAAAATAAATAAATAAACATATATAAAGTAGCCTGATCTATTTTCTGCAATGGTGACTCATAATAAGTAGCTATAGAAGCTTCCCAGATTAAAATAACTAAATAAAACCTAAAATATATATAAAATGTCTATAAATATGTCAAAAAGGGGAATCACTCTACCACTTATTAAGAATAATGAGTCTAGGGGCCAGTTGATGGCATGATGGTTGGGATGCTGGACTTCCACATGGCTGACCACAGTTCACGTTCCAGACATGGTAACTTGCTTTCTCACTTTCCCCTTTCTCTTTCTGGTCAAATTAAAAAATAACAATCATTGGGGCCAGCAGGTGGCGTGGTGGGTAGGGGTGCCAGACTCCCACATGGTCAACCACGATTCGAGTCCTGGACCTGGTGGCTTGCTTTCTCACTTTCCTTCTCTCTCTCTCTCTCTCTCTGTCCCTCTCTGGTCAAATTAAAATAAATAAATAAATAAATAAATAAAGTTAAATAAAACAAAAATAATATTTTTTTAAAAATAACAATAATAAATAAAATTAAGTAAATAATTCTTTTCTTTTCTTTTTTTTTTTTTTTTTTTTGGAGAGATTTTCGCTATACGGCACGTGCACTCGCCAGACAGAGAGAGACATAGAGACAGAAAGCGAGAAATCACCCCCTAGGGGGGATGGTCACGCCGCAATCCCTTCTCCTCCGTTCTCCTCTCAGGATCTTGGGCACGCATGCACACGTGCCCGGCATGAGTTTTAAGCCACCGGGTTCGGGACGTGAACCACGGTCAACTACGTGGGAGTCCAGTGACATTACGCTAACTGCTGGTTCCCAAGTAAATAATTCTTTTAAAAAAGATATTGAGTGTGTATTAATAGGACACAAAATTTATGGTAGGTGATAGGCTTATGAATTTTTTATTCTTTTCAATTTCATGTTTCTTCTTACTTCTGTTTTTCCATAGTAATCTGAAAAACACATCCAGTCTAGAGTTCAAAAGGTGTCAGGGTTGGAAGCATAAAGTTGAGGGCTATCAGAATAACTATTTAAAGCCATGGGGTTAGAGAATATCATTGGGGAAGACAAGCGGCTTTTCTGTTTTGTTCTCTCTCTCTCTCTTTTTAATTTGCTAGAGGGCTCATGTATGCTCTGGAAAGACAGAGAGAGGGAGAAAGTGCGTAAAGCATGGGAGTGGGGTGCCAAAATCTTTTCCTTCGTTCTCTTCTCAGGATTTTGGGCAATGCACACACACCCAGTGTGTTTTTCAAACCTTCAGTTCTGGACTCAACTGCAGTGAGTCACGTGGGATCCAGCTGTCTTAACCGTCACGCCCCCAGCTGTGCCTGTTTTGTTCTCTTGAGTCGCCTCATAGCACACGAGTGTACGGACAGAACGATGTAGGGGAACACAGAAAAAGATACAGGAGGGAGACAGCAACAGCATCAAGGCCCTACACAAAGGCAAAACTATGAGTGGAGGGAACATTCTTCTATGTGTCACAGGAGTGAGGGCCGTATTTATACATTCAGAGACATATAGGTTGATTTTGTGGAGGAAAGATGAGGTTATGCTTGCTGTTTTCACACCTTAAACCTCCAAGTCTCAGTTCCTCACTAAGAAAATACAAAGTTTGTAAGATTCAGGATCAAAGAGCAAACACTCAACACTAACCTGGTAGAAAATTGTTATTTAGACTCCTAGTTCAATTCTCCATTAACTCAACAAAATTACTAAATGCTTATTTTGTATTTAATAAAATACCACAACTAAAACAAAACAAAATGAAACCCAAAAAACTATGATTGATGCAACTTATGGGTTTGTGCACATTAGAGCAGGGTTTCCTGAAACATTTAAACTGACAGCTAAATGGTATACAGGCATTAATTTGATGAAGTTGGGGGTGCTAGAAGAAGAGTTCAAAGAGGTTTAGAAACTTAAAAAACAAAAATAAAAAGATGGTATAATTGTTAGGTTGCTGAACTCCCATGTAGTCTACCACAATTTGAATCCTGGACCTGGCGCCTTAAAATGCTGGGCACAGGAACCAGCAGTTAGCATAATGGCTATGTCGCTGGACTCCCACGTAGTTGACTGTGGTTCACGTACCAGACCCGGTGGCTTAGAACTCACGCCGGGTGCGTGTGCGTGCGTGCCCAAGATCCCGAGAGGAGAATGGAGGAGAAGGGATTGCGGTGTGACCATCCCCCCTGGGGGGTGATTTCTCGCTTTCTGTCTCTAATGTCTCTGTCTGGTGAGCACCCGCACCCTATAGCGAAAATCTCTCCCCCCCCACAAAACAAAACAAAACAAAACAACGCTGGGCACATGTGTGTGCATTCCCAAAATCCTGAGAGGAGAATGAAGGAGAGGGGATTGCTGCGTGGCCTTTCCCCCGGGAGGTGATTTCTCGCTCTGTCTCTGTGGCAAGGGCATGTGCACTATGGTAAAAAGAAAAGAAAAAAATGAAAGAATGAAACATAATATAAAATGAATATTTTGGCTCTTGAAGTTGAATCAAGTTGAGTTACAGGTGAAAACAACTCAGACTTTGATTACGCCATAAATAGGAGGGCAAACAAATTTCACTTTCTTGCCTTCTCTATTGACAAAGGCCATCTTGAGTGTGAGTAAATGATTCTTAGGCTTGTTTAAGCCCAGCAGCAACGTGTGGGTGCCAGTTACCCTTATTTGGCATAGAAATTAGGAACACATGGGAAATTGCAACACATGAGTTACTGTATTGGCATTTCTGAAGCCATATAAATACTAGAATCAGAATTTACTAACCACTCAATGAACAGACGCAGCTGGGGTCAAAAATAATTTTTTTTCTTTTTTTGCTATAGGGTACATGCGCTCGCCAGACAGAGAGACAGAAAGCGAGAAATCATCCCCCGGGGGGATGGCTAGGCCGCTGCAATCCCTTCTCCATTCTCCTCTCAGGATCTTGGGCATGCACGCACATGCACCCAGTGTGAGTTTTAAGCCACCGGGTCCAGGACGCGAACTGCAGTCGACTACATGGGAGTCCAGAGACATAGCCATTACGCTAACTGCTGGTCCCTCAAAAATAATTTTTTTTCCCTAAAGAATCTTTGATGATTTTCAAAGAACAAATCTTTAAAATTACAAAGGAACAGGGGTAAAATAGGAGCCAAGGGAAAATAAAAATAACCCACATTTCCTGAAAACGGGTTATAAAAGGTGGAAACCAGCAGTTAGCGTAATGGCTATGTCGCTGGATTCCCATGTAGTTGACCGCGGTTTACGTCCCAGACCCGGTGGCTTAGAACTCACGCCGGGCTTGGATGCAAGTGTGCCCAAGATCCCGAGAGGAGAATGGAGGAGAAGGGATTGCAGCGTGACCATCCCCCCTGGGGGGGTGATTTCTCACTTTCTCTCTCTATGTCTCTCTCTGTCTGGCGAGCGCATACACCCTATAGCAAAAACCTCTCAAAAAAAAAAGGGTTAGAAAAGGTGAGTCAGGTGGAAGGTGACTTATGTAGAACCTTGTTCACATGAAACCTTTGAAAATATCACATGACTAGAAAGTTTCAAATGTTGCAGTATAACAAGAAGGAAAGAGAAAACCCTTTCCGAAAAAGGATTTATACATTCCTTTCAAAAGGGGAGTATTTCTATGTATTTTGTAACATCTCTCTAGCAGTGAATGTTAGGAATGATTTTTGCCTTTATTATTAGGATGGTGACCCACATAGCTTAACAATATACACACTAGCAGTGAATGTTAGGAATGATTTTTGCCTTTATTATTAGAATGGTGACCCACATAGCTTAACAATATATAAACTCCATTGTACTAAGAGACTCATTTAATAATGGAAGCAACATTGTTTTTTGAAAAAATAACTGTTACAATTATTCTAAAAGGCAATATACAATAGTAGCCCTCCTCTTGTTAGTTTCTTAATTACATTCACAATGTTAAACTTCTTGTAAAAAGTATTCAAACCATGGAACCAGCAGTTAGCAGTCGCTATGTAGTCGCTATGTACTCCCATGTAGTCGACCTCGGTCCGAGTCCCCAACCGTGGCTAAACTCAGGCCAGGAGCGTGTGCGTGGGTGCCCAAGATCCCGAGAGGAGAATGGAGGAGAAGGGATTGTGGCGTGGCCATCCCCCCCTGGGGGATGATTTCTGGCTTTCTGTCTGGCTGTCTCTTTCTGGCAAGCGCAGGCAACTTATAGCAAAAACCTCTCCAAAAAAAAAAGTATTCAAACCAAAACAATTTATTTTAACGGGGGGAGGGGTCTGCACTTACGTAAGTTTTCTTACTATATAAATTGCATTCTTTCTAGGTAACATTTGTATTCACTTTTGAATATGCAAAAACACGTCATATCTAACACTACTAAAATGTCATTCAGATAGAATTTTTAAATTTAAATTGCCATTTTTAAATATAGGTGGTTTTGTCTTAAAGCTTGTCTCTACAAATACATGGGGCACGAATTCTTTGAATTACTGTTAAGATTTGTTCAACTGCGAATCGCTGTCAAACCCATGCCAATTCAAAATCGTATAATCAACTTTTTGCCTCTTAAAGAAACAAAAGAAGGTAATTATGTAGACCGGTTTAAGGTGGTTAGCCACCTGCTAAACTTGCTGCAATGTAGTTGAACCGGTCCCATCCCCAACCCTACAGAATGGCTTTTTGAAGGGTGGAGCTCTGGTGATGCATTCGGAATACACTCTCCAGGAATCCTGAACCATGATCCCGCAATCTAACAACCTAACCTTGGAAAACACAAAATGTTTTGGTATTGCTCCCTCCAGCCGAAGGGCAACGTCGCAATCCTCCAACCTACAGCAGGCAGCGTGCGGAGAGCAGATGAAGAGCTGAGCACATACTGGTTATCCCACGCGTTTCCGAGAAACGCGGACAGGCCCTTTCCGAAGGTGTAAAGAACTTCAGGAACCGGGTCGGATGGAGACTGGGCACTTACTCAACCCTAATGGTGCAAAGGACCACGCTCTTCGGCCTTGCCCAAGGCCCTGGGCGTCGCCACACCCTAGGGCCTCCGGTGGGGCCTGGGCCCAGCCACCTCTGCAGGAGTGGAAAGAACCGCGGGCGGATACAGACGCCGGGGTCCGCGCGTGCGCAGCAAGGCCAGGAGCGCCCAGGGAGGTCCGTTTCCTGACTTCTGGAGGAAGTGGCGTTGTGTCACTTCCGGCCTCCCTCTAGCTGCCATCTTGCGTCCCCGCGTGTGTGCGCCTAATCTCAGCTGGTCTGCCTGAGACCTCCTGAGCGCCAACCCTAGTCCCCCGCGCGGCCCCTTTTCCGCTCCGACAAGGTACAAAAAGGCTCTGGACGCCGGCGTGGGAGGAGGACGGGAGCGTGGGCGGGAAGTTCCCGAAAAGGAGCGAGACAGGGAGGGACAGGGCTGAGGAGAGGAAGGCGATGCGACGGACAGGCGCACCCGCTCAGGCTGACTCTCGGGGGCGAGGTCGAGCCAGGGGTGGCTGCCCTGGGGGCGAGGCGACGCCGTCTCTTCCTCCACCTCGCGGCGCAACCCGAGGACAGGAGCCTCAGGTACCGCGAGGCTTGCGGAGAGTGGCCGGGCCGGGCGGGCCCTGGCTAGGCCGAGGCCGGGCCAGGGCCGGGGTGGGGGGTGCTGGCCAGCCGGGGGTTAAAGCCCTTGTTCCCGGCCTGCGAAAAGCCGGGAGTTGGCTGGGGGTTGGGGAGGCGGGTGAACTTCGGGCTCCTTTATAACATATTTGGAGCTTTGCGGGGTGGATTTGGGATCCGGGCTTCGGCTTGTGTAGGACACTTAAGCTCCTGCTAGTGTCTTGGGAAATGACGAGCGTGGAATGCTAGAGTGAGCTAGATCTTTCCTTGCTGAGGATTTCCTCTTTTTCTAGATGAAAGAAACTATCATGAACCAGGAAAAGCTCGCCAAGCTGCAGGCACAAGTGCGCATTGGTGGGAAAGTAAGTTTTAATAGGTTTTTTTTTTTTCAAGTTTAGGGTTTGCCTCTATCCTCCTGCTTTTCCAGTCCTGTGGGTTTGTCACTTTGCTTATTGAGGACAATTTACAGCTGGTAGATCCAGAGGAAAGGGGGCGGCTGCAGCGATTACTTGGGTATACATCAGTGAGATGTGCGGGTGGTATATTAGAAATTGGGCGCGGGGAGCAAATGAATCCAGAAGAACACAACCTGAAAACATTGCTTTTATGTAAATATGTTTGTATTTTCAGTGTTACAGTATATGCAGAGGAAGTGTTTTCTGTTTTAATTAACGTGTAGTCAGCTCCTTCTTGGGCACATAATATTCTTGGACTTGTTTTGGTTTAGGTTGTATAAAGTTGATGCATGCTTTTGTTTTTTATTTTAGTAACTAAGTTAACTCTGACTTTGTTGATAAGTTTCTCCTGTTCTACAGAACAGAAGTTTATGTCTCTGGTATATTAAGATGTTAATGTAATACTTTTTGAACTAAATCACTGTTCATGGGTGTATGTTTTCAAGGAAGTGAAAGTGATTTGACTTATTTCTAAATGATCAGTTTGGTATTTCTTGATGGATGTTGATCTCTGCGAAGGAATTCTTTTTTGAACTTTTTTTTTATTCCAAGTAATTTACTTAGATCAGAAATCCACTCTAGACACAGATCTACCTAGTCGTATTTTGTATTGTGTTAGCACATTCCTAGTATTTAGCAAGGTGTGGTAGCTTGTTAGAACAGAGCATGTCTCGTCTTGGTATAACGTGTAAAGTTCCCATAGTACAAGTTGAGAACCTATTTGTTAGTTTTCCAAAACTGTAAGCATTTACCTGCAGGTGGAGCCTACTGTGAAGTAGCCACACTAGGCTTAAGTAGTAAGTTGCAGTTCTGTTAAATTACTGGACTTCACCAGCAGTGAATTTATTCTGGATTTTGGAAGGGGGAAGGGGATGCTGACTCTAGTATTTAAGATTGACACCTACACTTTAACAAGGTAAGGTGTTTCTTTGTCTTGTTTAACAATTGTTGTCAGACTGTGGCCTTCAGGTATTAGGAAAAAGAAAACATTATTTGTGGGTTATTGTCTGGATGTTCTTATATTGGTGGTTTTAACTATCATTCTGATCATTCCAAGTAGTTTCTGATGGTTCCAGGTATTTTTTCAGGAGGAGCATTTTGAATAATGTTCTTGTGTGAAGTCTTGAGGTTTTTCTAAGATATTCAAAGCTGATATGGGGTTAAACTTTGTATTCTAACATCTTAGTGCTTATTTAGCTAATACAGAAAGTATCTCTGTAGTCACTGTAAGATGGAGGCATTTTTCTGTCTCTTAAGAAACCTTAAGTATGGCATGAGGAATTATGTGCATTAGTTTTGCCTTAGAGAAAATTCCAAATATTAGATACTTTTAGGTACATGTTATAAAAGATCTTTATTTCAGTATATATTCAGAATATTGATAACAATTATTTTAAGTAAAAATATGAACTCCACACATGTGAAGTATGTGGAACCTATAGAAGATGTGGTGGTTTTGTTCTTAGAATTTTATAGTAGTTCCTTAGAATTTTTTTATAAATTAGTTACCTATATGATCACTTTGAGGTGATTTTTAGATTAAAAAGTTGTTTGGGGGTACTTAATGTGTACATACATATGTACATAGCTTTTTTCTTTTCCTAGTTAAACTATGATGTTTAAGCCTTTACTGTGTTGGATCCTTAGAACATAAAATTTATGAAGTTGAGGGACCAGCAGTTAGCATAATGGCTGTCGCTGAACTCCCATGTAGCAGATCGCAGTTCGAGTCCTGGACCGGTGGCATAAACTCACGCCGGGTGGGCGGGTGCGTGCGTGTGTGCGTGTGTGGGTGTGGGTGTGTGTGGGT
>NW_006205205.1:32299-73288 GCF_000334495.1 Tupaia belangeri chinensis | reverse complement strand
ATTCTCCTCTCAGGATCTTGGGCACGCACGCACACATGCCCGGCGTGCCACCGGGTCCGGGATTCAAACCGCGGTTGACTACGTGGGAGTTCAGTGACATAGCCATTATGCTAACTGCTGGTCCCTCAAAAAAATTTTTTTGAAGAAATTCCCTGAAGGAGGGGGCTTTAAGCCCAGTGGTGGAGATAAACATGTTTTTAAAAATTTTGTTTACAGTGTAATAGTACAATAAAAAGTATTTTCAAAATAGAGCCATTTTCAGTGGGCTCTGTGGGAGTCCACCACCTTAACCATTGCACCACCTGCTGGAAATGATTTGGCCTGGTGGGAGATAGTTGCAGAGCTTAGGGAAGACAAAGAGGTAACAGCTTGTACAGGATTGTAAAGGATAAATAGGAATTGGGGTGAAGATTTGAGGACAGTGAGGTAGTTGGGTGTTAGCCTTTCCTTGAGGGCCTTCAATGAGCCGGATACAGTTTTAGAAACTAGGTTTATAGCACTGAACAAAATAGAAACTCTCAGAGAGCTTACATTCATTCTAGTGAGAAGAGATGGATGAGATACATTTATATCTTACAGTAATGAGTGTAAGAAACCAGTATAGAAAGAAACCAAGGAGCAGCGCGTAATGGCTATGTTGCTGAACTCCCATGTAGGCAACCGCAGTTCGAGTCCCAGACCCTGTGGCTTATGCTCACGCCAGGCGTGTGTGCCCAAGATCCCGAGAGGAGAAGGAATTGCAGCATGGCCAATCCCCCCTGGGGGGTGATTTCTCACTTTCTGTCTCTCTGTCTTTCTGGTGAGCGCACATGCCCTATAGCCAAAGAAAGAAAGAAAGAAAGAAAGAAACCAGAATAGAAAGGAAATGATGAGTGAGTGTGGGAGCTACTATTTTACATTGGGTGATTGAAAAGGGCCACTGTGATGAGCAGCGAGCTCTGCAATAGGGGAAGGAGCCATGCAACTGAAGAAAGAGGAACCTTTCCACATGGGCAGAGGCCCTAATGTCCCAGCCTGATTGTCCTGTTTAAGGAACAGCAAAGAGGTTCATTTGCCTGAAGATGAGTATGTATGTGTGGTAGGAGATTTTGTTAAGTGTAGCATATGAGAAGCTGGGTCATGTGAGTGCCTTGAAGGCTAGGATGAGAACTTAAGATTTACTCTTGTGTGCTTTGGAAGTCTATATACATATTCCTTTGATTGTATCATATACTGTCTTGCCTGTGAATACTTATTTGGATGTTGATTTTTCTTTTTTTAAATTTTTATTTATTCATTCATTTTATTTTAATTTGCCCCGGGGTTGGGGGGGGAGTGAGAAAGCAAGCCGCCAGGTCCTGGACTCGAACTGTGGTTGGCCATGTGGGATTGTCCAGCACCTGCTGGTCCCTGGACATTGATTTTTCTTTAAAAACAAAAAGTTAATAATTGTGACACAGAGCTTTTCTAAATGAGGCATAATTCAGGTTGATACATGCCACATCTTTGATCAGTTTATGAGCAACTAATTTAAAAAGTAGACTTTTTTTTCTTTTTGAACTTAGATCAAGTATAGAAACCTTCATAGTTTAAAAGGTCAATAGGAAAATCTTATCATCATCACTCAGAAATGATTTGCCTTTTACACACACACACCCCATTCAGCAATCCCCAGTTATTCACTGCCCCTCATAAATGTACACACGCACACACATACCAATAATAGTAAGCCCTTATTGTTTTACTCTGTAAGTTTTGCTTCTCAGAGCTAAGAGATCATGCGTAAGGTAGACTGGAAGGTCTTCCGATGCTCAGATTTGGCTAGTTTCATCATTGATCCACTCCGGTTAGAGTAGATCTCAGATTTTTCTTTTTTTTTTATTTTTTTAGAGAAAGAGATGTTTGCTATAAAGTGTGTGTGCTCACCAGAGAAATAGAGACAGAAAGTGAGAAATTACCACCACCACCACCCCCCAGGAGTGATCGCCACACCACAATCCTTTCTCTTCCATTCTCCTCTTGGGACTTTGGGCACATGTGCCTGGCGTGAGTTTCAAACTGTTGGGAATCAAACAGCAGTGGGCTATATGGGAGTTCAGCACCTTAACCACTACACCACCTGCTGACCCCAAAAGTAAGACTTTGGAAAAGTTATTCTTTTATATCTGACAAAACTAGAAGTTTAGAAGTTATTAAGGATTTGTAGATAGTTCATTTTCCTCTTTTTGCTTCTGTATTTGTCTTAGCCTGCCTACTCATTATATAGAAGTTTAGTGTTATGATAATTTCTTATACAGACTTAAAGGTCAGAAAAATAATTAGAAACCATTCCTTCTCTTTGAAAAACGTGTGCAATGTTATAAATGTGCTATTTTCTCTCCTTTTTTTTTCCTACTTTAGGGAACTGCTCGCAGAAAGAAGAAGGTGGTTCATAGAACAGCTACAGCAGATGATAAGAAACTTCAGTTCTCCTTAAAGAAGTTAGGGGTAAACAATATCTCTGGTATTGAAGAGGTAGGTGTTAAATTTTCTTTAAAAAAAAAGACTTGATGGACTTAGTTTTAATGTTCATGTAATAAATGCTGTTTTGATTCTACTTCCAAAGTATTTCATGTCCCACCAGACTTTAAAGTTTATAAGACATATTTCTACCCTGTTAATGAATATCAGGGAGATTGCAACGTCTGAAAACTGTTAGGTTATACATTTGCTTCCAGGCAAAATTTCACCATGCTTCACTGTGAAATGCCAGATTAGTTAGTTTAGACTTAAGTTTGTGTTTAATAAATACATTTTTTAAGAATTATTCAACTTTATTTTAGTTTATTTATTAAAAAATTTGACCAGAGAGGAACAGAGAGAGATAGAAAGTGAGAAAGCAAGACACCAGGTCCAGGGCTTGAACCACGGTCGGCCCATGTGGGAGTCTAGAGCCCTTAACCACCGCACCACCCCCTGCCCCAAACATATTTGGTTTTGAAGGGACTTTGGTAAGCATTACTAATTTTAAAAATTTCTTTGTAGGTGAATATGTTTACAAACCAGGGAACAGTGATCCACTTTAACAACCCTAAAGTTCAGGCATCTCTGGCAGCGAATACTTTCACCATTACAGGCCACGCTCAGACAAAGCAGCTGACAGAAATGCTACCCAGTATCTTAAACCAGCTTGGGGCAGACAGTCTGACTAGTTTAAGGAGACTGGCTGAAGCTCTGCCCAAACAATGTAAGTTTCCTTGTAGTAGAGTTACTGGGGGTTACTGGGTGGGGTTACTCTGGTACCAATAATCTGGGACCTCAAGTGGATGTAAATGTGTTTAATTTTTTAAATGCAAATTTTAAATAACACTTATAGTGGATTTTAAACAAGTGCTGTGATCATTAAACTTGATTTAATGTTGGTTTTCTATTAGCTAACTTGCTAGGACCAGAGCCTTAAAAATTGTACCTTTTAGTAGCTAGAAAGTATGAAAATATAATTTGGGGCTTTTCTGATTATCATTTATAGTTTAAATATTTTTAATTATTATTTTTTTAAGTTTGTTCTAGGACAGATGTGACAGAGAAAGTGAGAAAGCAAGCCACTAGGTCCTGGACTTGAACCATGGTCAGCCATGTGGAGTCCAGTGCCCCAACTACCACGCCATCTGCTGGCCTTTTTATATTGGTTTTTGAATATACTGGTGGAAATTACCAAGTTTCTCAATTGTGCCTATCTGTTGGTGGTATTTGTTTTTTTGCCAGAAGGCACATAATGCTTGCCAGAGAGAGAGGGACAGAGAAAGTGAGAAAGCACCTCTGAGGGGAATGGTCACACCATAATCCCTTCTCCGTTTCTCCCTCTCAGGATTTTAGGGAGAAACTGAGAAGGAACATACATGCCTGACCTGTTTTCCAAGCCCCTGGTTCCAGAACTTAAACTACACAGTCAGCCATGTGTGATCCAGCTGGTTTAACCACCTGCCACAGGCTGGCCCCTGTCCTGGTGTTTTTAATTACAGTATGATAAGGATTTTGTTCAGGGCAGAAAATAGTGTAGTCGAATATGTATACATCTGGGGATGTGCCAGTTTTATGCTGAGGCCCCAGGCCCTAGGCTTAAAATTTGAATAGGAATTCAGAGGCAAGGCAGAGGCTTTTCATGGCTTATTTAGTCGTGTGTGTGTGTGTTTATTATTTTATTTAACTATTTATTTAAGTTTGACGGAGTGAGGGAGAGCAAGCGAGCAAGCCAGCCGCCAGGCCCAGGATTCAAACTGTGGTCAGCCATGTGGGAGTCCAGCGCCCCCAACCACCATGCCAACTGCCGTCCCATTAGTTCTCTGTGTTTTTTAGGTGTTGAGTCACTGCCTCAGTTTGTGTTTTTATTGTCACGTTTAGAGGTATAAGAGGTTCTAGATCATCTTATGCTTTCATAACCAAGTAGGCTTTTGAAGTATGTCAGTGATACTCCAGGTGGAGCTAGTGAATGTACAGTTCACATTCTTGTGCAATAAGGGGAAGTGAATGTTTACCACTCAGATACTTTTTTTTAAAATTTTATTTTAGTAAATGTTGAGCATTTCTCTTATGTCATGCACAAACAACAAAGTATCTGCAAAAATTGTCTCTGTTTGCCACCCAACATACACCTTACCCTAATGTGGTATGTGGGTTTTATCTGCACCCTTAGAGCTCCTTACTGCTCTCACTACCTCAGGTCCTATGATGGGCAGAGGGATAAAAGGGTGGGTATGGAATTTGGTTTGTTGGTTGTCATTTGTATAACCCATTATAGACATAGAGTATCATGCTGTTGGTAGTACTGTAGGTGAAATCTCAAGTGTCACTTGTCATCATAAATGTAAGTTATAATAACACTTGGTAGTTCATTAGTTCTTCTTTCAGTTAATGTTTGTTTATGACTTAGATATGTGTGTAATGTTTACATTTCCCTTTCATAGCTGTGGATGGAAAAGCACCACTTGCTACTGGAGAGGATGATGATGATGAAGTTCCAGGTGGGAACCTATACCCATGGCCACCCATAATTAACCTAGAGAATCTTAACAAGGGAGAATAAAGAATTTAAACACTGTGGGAAATTCTACCTTTGCGGGTGTGGGGGAATTAAAGGTGGGGAACGAAGAAACAAATGCAGTGTTGTCTAATGGCAAGTTAAGTTTGTAGACTTGGCTTGTTTCTTTTTGGGATCCCCAAAACATGTAGGTATCTAGTCTGAAATACTGACTACTTACTAAGTGTGTGTATTGTGATATAAATAGAACTACCTACAGACCACAATGACTTGTTTTTACTTTGAAATTCATGAATTTATGTAGAAATGTGGAGAGTTCAGATATCTTGGGATATATAACCATTCTAAAAATGTGTAAAGTAATTCTTTGATAATCATAGCATTTTTTTTCCCTTGTTATCTCTATTGGATAATTTACTTTGTTACAATACAAATATTGACTGGGCAGGATATAATGTTCACTAGACTCATAAATATTTCCACTTTGCATAGGTAGGTGTCCATAGTAACTCAGAAAGCTTCACAGTCACGTGTCATGGCAGTCCTTGGTTCTGCTGTCCCATATTGACCAGCATATTAAATTGTTTAATTTTAGTCCCTAGGTGGAATAGGAAGGCATATACATATTCTCTAAGCATAGTATTTAGTATTTTCTGTGCTTTAAGCAGCAGATAAATGGCTTTGCCTTGTGTTTACTATATGCCAAAACATAGACTTCTGCATGTACCAAATGGATAGAGTTCTTGCTGGAAATAGAGACAGGTTTTAAGTTTATACCTTATATAGACTCTATTTTGAGACTTTCCTTATCTCCTCTTAACACCTGATCATTGTAGATTTGGCTTTTCTTCAGAATTTCTTTCTTTCTTTCTTCTAGATCTCGTGGAGAATTTTGATGAGGCTTCCAAGAATGAGGCAAACTGAATTGAGTCAACTTCTGACAGGGATAAACTTGACGAAGTTACTGGGAGCTGCTATTTTATATTATGACTGCTTTTTAAAATTCTGTTTTGTTTATGGATCTGATAAAATCTAGATCTCTAATATTTTTAAGCCTAAGCCCCTTGGACACTGCAGCTCTTTTCAGTTTTTGCTTATACGCAGTTCATTCTTTGCAGCTAATTAAGCTGAAGAAGCCTGGGAATAAAGTTTGGAACAAAGGTTAATAAAGTTCTTTGCCTAGTATGTGGTTTTATTTTTTTTTATTTCTTTGATGCTGATAATGTTCCACAGTAAGCTGTTTATGGAAAGCTAATCATGGTATATAATGTGGCTGCTAACCTTGGCTGGAAAGATTTAAAATCAGAATATAGTGTAATAAAGATAGTATAAAGGTCTAATGTTTGAAAACTTTTCTCCCACAGTCCTCAGGGCTTCCGTGGTTGATATACTGGGTGTAAATACAAGATGAGGATAGAGTATTTCTCAGTAGGTAACAAAGGGACTTTTTTTTCTCAATACTGCCTTTATTGTAAACATGCATTAAATACCTTGTATATATTAATCAGTTTTATTTTCATTTAATCTTGAGTTTATGAAGTCAATAGAGATTAGTAAAGTCTATGTAGGTGTAACTTGAGGTCTCAAACTTCAAAAAAATGTAATTATATCCAAATCATTTTTTATAGTATAGTTTATAAAGTGACTGGGGAAAAGGTAACATTTGTAGTAAGAATGTCTCCTTTGTCTTCCTTGAGTGGTAACACTATAAATGAATAGAACTGTTGGTTTCTCTCTCTCTCTCTCTCTTTTTTTTTTTTTTTTTTTTTTGGTGTATGTTAAGATACAAGAAAATTGAGTGTCTGTACACAGTTGTAAGAAGTGTAACATGTAACTGTCACTGTAATCAGGATATTGAACAGTTACATCACCCTAGAAGAATCCCTCAATACAGGGTTACTTAAAAAAATTATATTGGCAGTCAGTCATATTGAGGTAGCTGTAACTTTTAAGAATTTACAAATTGTGGGACCAGCAGATGGCGTAAAGGCTATGTTGCTGGACTCCCATATAGTCGACCATGGTTCGAGTCCCAGACCCAGTGGCTTAAATTCACGTTGGGCGTGTGTGCATGCGTGCCCAAGATCCCAAGAGGAGAATGGAGGAGAAGGGATTGCAGCGTGATCATCCCCCCTCGGGGGTGATTTCTTGCTTTCTGTCTCTGTCTTTCTGGCAAGTGCACATGCCCTATAGCAAAAAACCTCCTCCCCCCCAAAAAATGACAAATTGTAATTGAAGCAATTATATCCTCTCTGCTTCAAGGTCAATGGTGGAAGATTTTATTTTCTACTTAGTAAGATTTTATTTTAGGGGGCCAGCAGGTAGCCCAATGGTTTAGGTACTAGTCTCCCAACATAGCTAGCTGTGGTTCAAGTCCTGGACCAAGCAGCTTGCTTTCTCACTTCTTTTTCTCTTGTCTTTCTCCAGTCAAACACACACACATAGAATGTTTTTCAGGGTGCTGGGGTCAGGATTTAAACCAGTCGTGTGAGATACAGCTACCTTAATCTCTCTGCTACATTCAGCCCTTGGAAGTACATGTTAAAAGTACTAATACACCTATCTAGTCACTATTGGGCCCACCAGTGGCGTGGTGGTTGAGGTGGCTAGATCCCACATGGCTGACTGCAGTTTAAGTTCCAGATCTGGTGGCTTAAAAAATATGCTGGTTGTGTATATGTGTGTGTGTGTGCCTAAAATCCCAAGAAAAGAATGGAGGAGAGGGTATTGTGGTGTGGCCATCCATCCCCCTTGTGGAGGTGCTTGCTTGCTTCTCTCCAGCAAGCACATGTGTGCTATAACTAATTTTAAATGAAGTGCTGTGTAAACAGTATTTGCTTATATGTACATTGTTTTTCCTCTGTGTATATCAGGCCTGTTGAAGTGCAGTGCTACAGTAACAAGGACTTTGAAATCTAGATGGTTAACAAAATTACTGTTTGCAGACTGCCAAGGGCAAGTTGGGTTTTGCTACATAGTTACTCTGAGGTCCACACCCATGGTGCAACCCTTATCTTGGACTCTCCAGCTTCCTGGCAGGGAAGAGCACAATTCAAATGCTGGTTCTTAAAAGCTGTTACCATCACTTCTTACATATAACTGACCAAAGAGGTGGACTGTTTAAGCTGGAGGGCAGTGAAATGGGAAAGTCCGGAGTAGGGCCTGAAGATTTGCATTTCTGGCAAAATGCCAGGTGTTGCTGCTGCTAGTCCACAGTCCATGCTTTGAGTAGCATGGAGAAAAACATTGTCAACTGATCCCCAAGGGTGTTGGATCATGACAGACAGGCTGACAAGCTTGTAGAGACCCCTCTATCTGAGCCAATCCAGTCTTCGGACTAAGATCTATAGGAAAGGGACTAAATAGTGAAATGCAATAGATTTCCAGGAGATGCCTATCCCAGGGCAACTTGCTTATTGTGTAGACGTTGGTTTGAGCTTAAGCCTACATGCCCATACTAAGAGAACTTTCCCCAATAATTTCCAAATACTTTCATTGTTTAAGTGATAAGTAAGCTATGTGTTGGTGGCTATGAATTAAATGTTTTTCTCATAATCTCCACTATCAAGATAGGCAGGGTTATCCTATAGTTACAAGTGACCAAATGTTTCTGTTGCTAGAACTAAAGTTGTCACACTTAATGTTTGTGGTCTGCCCATGGTTAGGCTCTGCTTTACTCCAGGAGCATCCCCTACCTGGAACACTGACAGCCTCGGGACAGAAAAGGTGAACAACCAGCTGGCTCGTTAATGTGAGCTGGGAAGTGGCCCACCTGGTAAGCGATTGAATTTCAGCAGCCAGAGCAAGTCAAATGTGTAGGCAAGTCAGGTGCGCTTGGGATTGGGGAAACAGATATTTTTGAATAATAATACAATTACCATATCCTTGCAATTTTTCTATCCAATTCCTTATGTTAAAGGACTCCACCACTTGTTTTCTGTCTGAACTGTATTACAAAGCAGTCCTCAAATACAGCAACATTGTAGAGTTGAGGAAACCATCTTCAAGAGGTGAAATTGTTCCACGTCCCACAGTTTGAGTAGAGGATGAGATTCAAACCCAGGTCTGCTTTTCTAAGCTCATTACCTGCTGCAAAGAATTTTAGGCTCTGGCAGACTAGAGGGACAGATAGTTCTGATCTGGTTGGTAATTTTTTGACTGTTGTTCACTACTTTTAAGACTAGTTCTGGACTAAAGTAGTTTTCAGCTGGGTGTGAATCAGGGCTTCACTAACAGAGGCAGATACCCATTTTACCTGAGAGCTCCTGCTGGAGTACACTGTATCATCTCTGTAATAATCCTGTGGTGCACAGGGCAGAAGGCTATGTTCTAAAATTGGAGATAGCTTAAGAAATGGGCCGAAGATAGTTAAAAGTTGGGTCTGATTTCTACTAATTTTTTTTTCTTCATTAACATTGGAGTCATACATAAGTAACTCTTTCCTCCCTCCACCCCAGTAAGATGTGTCTTTTTTTTTTTTTTTTGAGAGAAGTCTTACAGCAACTAGTAACAATTTTTAGCTTTCCCAAACTCATGATTAGAAAAGTCTTCTATTCACACTAGTTTTCATCACTCCAATCAGCACAGTCTCGAATTCCACTTCGCAGTGAGTTCTGGAAATGCAGTCACTATTGGCAAAGAAAACTGTCACATCTCCAACCTGACTGAACACAGGGAATTGTAAAACTAGACAACTTTATTTCTAAAACCATAACTTAAAATGTCAAGGTGGACTGGAAAAGATGCTATTGGGAAAGAAAGAGTCCTTTGGATCTTAAGAATAATAGCAAAAAATGGCCCAACAGGAAAATTGTAGATGTTTTAAAGATTCTACATGTTTGGAAAGAATTTGTTCTTTGAAAAGCCCAGAAGAATACTACCTCTCCCTATCAGCCTAAACATAAACATACTGACATATTACATAAACATAGAAGGCCCATGTGTGTTTGTATGTTCAGTAATCAGAAGAGAGAGTCAGTATTTGTTAGTTGGCAGCTAGCAAGAACAAAAGGGCCTCTGTACTTTCAACCTTTTGTAGTCAAAACTTCGTTACCTACAACACCAAGGAAGCTTTTCTATTTCTACCCTCCATAACCAGACAAAAGAAAGTTATCTATCTAGTGTAGTTGGACTGTATTTCTGATGTGGTCTTTTTTTTTTTTTTAAGTTTATATTTCGGGAGAGAGGAGGGAGAAAAAGGGCACTCTCGGGTTCTCAGGCTTCAATCTCACCAGCCCTCGCAGGTAGGCAGGGTCATGAGCACGCGTGCACACACCTGGCATGTACAGGTGACCCAGCACCAAACCCTGATCTTCCGTGAGTCCAGGTCAGAGCAGAGCATTACCGCTGTGCCACCGTGGCTGGCCCTCTGATAAGTCTCCTATAGTGATAGAGGCCATGAGGCTTTAGTTTGGTATCTATTACCACCGGTTTAGAATAATTCAAGCTTGGGGCCAGTGATGGTGTGCTAGTTACAGTGCTGGACTTTCACACGGTCAACCACGGTTCAGGTCCTGGACCTAGGGGCTTGAAACTCACCTAGGGTGTGTGTGTCTATGTCCAAAATCCAGGAGGAAAATGGAGGAGAAGGGATTGTGGTGTCGCCATGCCCCCAGTGGGGTGATTTCTCAGTGTGTCTTTGTCTCCTCTCTAGTAACCAACCGTGCCCTATGGCAAAAACCTGAAAAGAAAAAAAAAAAAAAAAAGAATTCAGGCTCGTCAGATCACCAGGGTGCTGCTCAGTGTTAAACCATCAGAGGAAACAGGATGGGAGCAAGGAAATGCCACAGGTTGAAAATAATTTGGGGGCCATAACATTCAACGGACTTCTGTGATCTTTACCAAAATTTCCAAAGAATTTGATCACAGATAAGAGCTATCCATCAAGATTATTTCCTTTGCTAATCCTTGCAAAACTGGCTTTATTTACTTTTAACCAGAGAACTCACCCACTTCACGTATGCACAAACTACTGGAAATGATAGACTTGCATAGTTGTGGAGGTAACTATCCCTAAGGAAGATCTGTGTTTATATCATTGAAGTGTAAGGGCAGCCACTCCAAAAACTCATTACAAAATCAAAATCAATGACATGTTTTCATTTTTACTTGATTTTTCTGTACAGTTGCTGTGGCATGTCATGCGCCTTGTCCACAAATGTCCAAGTCTTCTGGTTAGAACAATTGAATACCAAGTTGTGTGGGAGACTATTGAGCACTTGGTCTGTATTAGATAGACAAAGGCATTCTTTTTAGTATAAAACATTCATGCATGGGGAACCAGCAGTTAGCCTAATGGCTATGTCGCTGGACTCCCACGTAGTCGACCGCGGTTCACGTCCTGGACCCGGTGGCTTAAAACTCATGCCAGGCACGTGTGTGTGCATGCCCAAGATCCCGAGAGGAGAATGGAGGAGAAGGGATTGAAGCATGACCATCCCCTCTGGGGGGTGATTTCTCGCTTTCTGTCTCTGTCTCTCTCTGTCTGTCTGGCGAGCGCACGTGCCCTATAGCGAAAACCTCTCCAAAAAAAAATAAAAAATTCATGCATGATGACGATTTCATTATAATTCTGACAATTATTAGTTACTGGAGACTTTTTAAAGTTTTGGCCATATGATGTGTGTGCTCACCAGAGAGAGAGAGAAGAAAATGAGAAATCACCCCCCAGGGTAGATGACCATGCCACAATCCCCCCTTCTCCATTCTCCTCTCAGTATTTTGTTTGCACATGCACACATGCCAGGTGTGATTCTCAAGCCACCAGGTCCAGGACTTGAACTACTGTCGGCCATGTGGGATCCAGCATCTTAACCCCGCACCACCCGCCACCCACTAGTGGCTATTATTAAACTCTGATGATTTGTCCACCTGGCTGCAGTAGGTAGCAGATTCATCTCTGACTGCTGTCGGGTTTGCCATTACAAAGCAGGGATGGTGGCAGGCAAATGGTGATGTCCTCACACAAGAAGCCGGTTGCCGCGAAGCTGTTTTACACTGTTGGCGTAATGACTCTGGAAGACAAGACAAGTTCTCTACGTCACCTTGTACGCATCCACAGCCTGAACACCAGGCTTTAATGATACGGCACTGTGCCTCCTCATCCCTTCTGTTTGCCATCGCTCTTTTCCCATTGTCTTCTCTCACTTGGCTTTCTCATTTCTCACACTCTGTAAAACTATCTAGGCCGGAGCTGGCAGGTGACATGGTGGTTAAGGGTGCTGGACTCCCACATGGCCCACTGCAGTTTGAGGCCCGGACCTGGTGTCTTGTTTCTCACTTTCTCTCCCTCTCTCACACTCTCTTATTCTATCTCTCTCTGGTCAAATTTAAATAAAGTTAAATAAAATAATTCTTAAAAACAAACTCCTTAGGCCTACTTAATTTGTACTTTTTGTGATTCCACTGGCATTTTGGCAAACAAATATGGACTCACCCCTCCCTGAGGAGTGACACAGGTGCCTGAGAGAGAGACAACAGGCCTGGGCTGTGGTTGGAGCTTTGCCAAGGACGGTGTAGAAGCCCTCTCCATTGTTTTCTTAGCTAGAAAGGGGAACCAAGATAGCTCGCTATGCCGATGTCGTGGGGTTATGGTGAGTTAAACTGAGGTTATTCTTTAATCAATGAACCTACCTATTCAAAAATGAAGGGGAAGTAATCAAAATAATAGAAAAGATATCTTTAAAAGTTTCAAGTGCTGTACCAATGTGGCAGAAGTGAACTACACAAGACAGACTGATAGCAGGTATGTCTCACACATAGTTACACCTAAGCAGCGTATCCAAAAAATCCCTATGTGGAGGCCTGTGGAGTGGTAAGTAGGCTGGAGGTATTTTAGTACATGGGTCTAATTGGTGAGGGCGTGGTGAAGGTGCATTTCACATCTTGAATGTTTCATAGCTCAGACTAAGTGACTAAGAGGCAGATGATGCCACAGTGTATATCCCCTAATCCAGGAGGTGCTTGGCATTGTGATTTTGGGGACAAGAACCTGTTCTATTTTTCTGGTAATCTGAAGGAAGCAATATCACTTTGGGTTCTCTGAAAAACTAATGCCAAGATACTATTCAATGTGGATCTAATTGTGGGGGAATTAGAATTTGGGGGCATGCCTGTGAGGGACGACAGGGTGTAACCAAGGGTAAGCAAGGGAACCTCAGGCCCTGATGCAGGTCTAATGCCTATACAAGGAAGGGGGAAGGAGGGTTTGGGTAGGAAGAGCCTCAGACGATGGCGCAGATCTGAGTCTCAGGCCAAAGTGGAGTTCATGAGGCAAGGTCATGCATGAGCACAGTCCACATCCTACAGGATGGGCTGACACTGGATCCGCATGGTGCTCAGTTCTTGGATGGGGGCTGCATGGGGAAGTGTAGCCTTTGCGTGAGGATGGCAGTGGGTCCACAGGAGTGGCAGTTGAGGCTGTTGGTTAACCAAAGTCCCTACAACAGGTTTTGTTTTTTTTTGGTTTTTATTTATTTATTTTTTTTTATAGACCACAGATTATTTTTAACACCCATCATGCCATGAATTCATAGGGAATAGGTTCCAGTAGCTCAGGCTCCTTTTCATTGGTTCTCACAAAGTGTGCTTCTCTGGGTGGAGCAGGCTGGCGCTTTAGTTGAACCCAGGTACCTTTCTCTTTGGCTTCTTTCTTTTTCTGGTCATTTTCCTTCACACGTTTTAGGAAGCTATCTCTGCTCTTAGAATGCTTAATATGCTCAATACACACATTGATTCTCTTGGCAAGAATCTTACCCTTAACTTGTTTGTTCACAACAATGCCGACAGCATGCTGGGTAACATTGTAGACTCTTCCAGTTTTGCCATGGTAACATTTGTGGGGCATTCCTTTTTGAACAGTACCCATTCCCTGAATGTCTACAATATCACCTTTCTTGTAGATTTGCATATATGTCACCACAGGAACAACTCCATGTTTTCTAAAAGGCCTAGAGAACATATATCGGGTGCCTCTCTTCTTTCCCTTTGTGTTCGTCATTTTGGTTAATTACTGGAAGATGGTGGTTCCGGCCAAAAGGACTGCAACAGTTTTTCTTAAGATCTGAGCAGGCCATTTCTGTAGCTGCCATAATCACCAGTGTTGCAAATTCAAAATGTCTATAGGGAACCAAGCTCTTACATCTGACTAAACAGTGAGTGCCAGGGGCCAGCAGGTGGCACAGTGGTTAAGGCATTGGACTCCCACATGGCCAACCATGGCTCGAGTCCTGGACCTGGCAACCTGAAATTCATGCCTGGTGCTTGTGCGTGTGTGCCCAAAATCCTGAGGAGAATGGAGGAGAAGGACAGCTGTGTGGCCATCCCCTCTGGGGGCTGATTTCTCACTTTCTCTCTTTCTGTCTTTCCAGTGATTGCCCACATCCTATAGCAAAAATCTTTAAAAAAAAAAGAAAAAGAAAAAAGAAAAGAAAAGGAAAGAAAAGAAAAGAGAGTGAGTGCCTTGAGAGACTGAGCCAGATGCATCTCCATAGCCCTAATGTCTAGCAGGATAATTGGCATAAAATATGTGCTCAATAAATGCTTCTTTGAATGAGTGTTCTAAAGGAAAACATCTTTTTATGCACTAATTTACATTTGCAAAAAAATTAGTAATGACAAGCCTGTTGTTGTTATGGGGCAAAAATTGTATAAGTGATTATAGTAACTGAAATAAAAACAGGATGAATAACAACATGATCCTCCTGGGATTTTTTTTTTTTTAAAGAATTATTTAAACTGGGCTGGACTGAGGTGTATATCATGCTGGGTAAAGTCTCTTACAATCGGGACCAACAGTTGGGGTGATGGCTATGTCACTGGATTTCCATGTAGTCGACTATGGTTCAAGTCCTGGACCTGGTGGCTTAAACTCAGGCCAGGCGTGTGTGCGTGCGTGCCTAAGATCCCAAGAGGAGAATGGAGGAGAAGGGATTGTGGCGTGGCCATCCCCCCTGGGGGTTGATTTCTCGCTTTCTGTCTCTCCGTCTCTGTCTGTCTGTCTGGAGAGCGCACGTGCCCTATCGCAAAAAACTCTCCAAGAACACTGCAATTTACACAGTGTTTGTGGGAGCAAAGAGGTGGCATGCTTCACTCAGTCTGGGGATTCCTGAGGTTGGTTTTAAGCCCCTTATGAGTCAGCTAAAAGAGCGATGGAGGAAGGGCACATTCAAGTGTGCAAGAGGAGGCGTGGTGGAAATGTGCATGCATGTGTATGTATAATTACATGTGATTTAGTGCTGCTGGACTGGGATCCTTTTTTTTTAAGTGTATTTACTTGCTTCACCCATGAGAGAGACAGAGACAGAGAGAGCATCTGCAACAGTGTCTTGATTCACCCTCAGGCCTGGATCATAGGCACACCTGTGTCCAGTGCACTCAGGGAGGTCTCCAGAAGCGAGCCGGGGCCAGCCTCCCAGAGAATTGCCTTTTACCATGGCACCACAGTCATTCCTCCTCCTATTTTTAAATCCAGCATCTACCTTTAACTGCCCAGCATGATTTCTCCCTCTCTCACATACTTCAGGTTTGAGGCAGGGCAAAGTCCTTATCCTTTATGTCCCACCAGAGACCACACAGTTGCCACCTCTGGCAAACCCCTCCCCAAACCTGTCTAAATCTGACCTCCCCTACAAGGTTCCGTTCCAGCTCAGCTCCCTCGTGACCGTGTCCTTCCAAGCAGCAGTCCTGGCTGAGTTCTCTCAAGTGACTGCAAACATTTACATCTCACCCAGCCCACTTCAATTCCTGATGGTATGCTGGTCTGCATCCTTCGCCACTGTGTCTGCAGCCTTCCTGCTCCCAGTGGAAATTCTTCGAGGGTAGAAACCATATCCCGTGTAAGCTTTGGCCTCAGACCCACCTGGATGGGAACCTGGCGTGTTAACTTACTGGCTGTATGACCCTGGGGAAGTCGCCCGGCCTCCCCGAATCCCTGACCTACTGGTGATGGCCGCCACCCCCTTGCCAGACTGTTGAGAAAAATAAAACGAAGATGAGAGTTTTCGCAGGTCCAGATATCGCATGCCGACAACCCATTATGGTAGACTTGCCCATTTTGGCAATAGATGAAGTATAAATGAACTCTGGTTGGTTGAGCCAGTTAAGGACACATCAAACACCTAGGGGTGACACGGACTTGCAGGTTTGACAAGTATTCCAAAGGTCATCCCAAGACCCGTCGCAGCAGCGTAACTCCGAGCACAGGGAGTGCTGTGCAGGAAATCCCCAGCGGCCTGCAGGAGGCCGGCTGGGACCTGTCACAGCAGAGGGAGCACGTCTTCACCACAGGGAGGGGCTCACGCTGGGGATGCGGCGCAGCTCACCAGGTACTAGCCATGGTTTCCGCGGTGTGCAAGGCAGAGCCGAAATCGCGGGTCCTCCAATGCGTGCTTTTATTGAGAGGCGCTTTTCCTGTCAGCCCTTTCTAATCTGATCTGGGCAACCAGCCTCAGGATGAGTGGCTGTCGGTCTTTTAGCTTCAAAATGAAGAAGCAGGAGCCCTTGAGGGGAAGTGACTCCTCAGGCTTGACACAAGTGGAAATATTTCATCTCAAGCCTTTGCCCCTGGTCCCTGACTAGATAGGGCCACTTTTAGCATGCGGTATTTTCCCAGACCTAGTTTTTGGGATACCTACATCTGTCTCTGAAAGAACTGCAGATTCCTGGGTCCCACTGGGACATTGGACTGGGGGTCCGCACATTTTACCAACTCCTCAGGTCATTCTCAGGCACACTAGGGTTTGAGAAGCACAGCCCTGTACCGAAGATGAGACGCGGACCACGACCTTGCCACCCAATGGGACATTCCCAGGACAGTCGCCCTCGGCCTGAGCCAGCATTGCAGAGCACGAGGGGCTGGGTGGCTCATGCTCCAGGAGAACTTGCCCAGGCCTGAGCCAGCATTGCAGAGCACGAGGGGCCAGCACGGCGCTGGGTGGCTCACGCTCCAGGAGAACTTGCCTGACCCGTTTTCCTGGCACAGAAGAGAGAGAGAGAGAGAGAGAGAGAGAGAGAGAGAGCGCTCAGACTCCAGCGTCACCACTCCTGATTCCTTTTATTGTCACAGATCTGGTTCACCTTTGATCTTTCTGAGGAAGGTTCTAAATGGCTCTGAACCTTCCTCAGGGACCTGAGTGTGTCATTGTGGAATCTCTTTGGCCCCCAAATGAGGAACTAACACTCAAACCTCTTGTAGGTAAACAGTCCCTCCTCCATAGGATGTGTACACTTGCCAGAGAGACTCACTTTTAATAGAAGAGAGATGGCTGGACTCTTCATGAGAACCATTCCTGGACTTGATTGCTTTGTCCCTTTGGAACTGTATCAAATACAGAAATTAATGTTTTCCTCTCTACCACCTGGCAGTGCTTCGAAATTAGCAATTGCTAGCTGTGAATATTCATATTACTGGGGAAGAAATGTAATTTACAGATTCTTTATTATTATTATTTTTATTTTATTTATTTTTCTATTTTTTTTGGAGCGGTTTTTGCTATAGGGCGTGTGTGCTCGCCAGACAGACAGAGACAGAGAGACAGAAAGGGAGAAATCATCCCCCAGGGGGGATGGCCACGCTGCAATCCCTTCTCCTCCGTTCTGCTCTCGGGATCTTGGGCACACATGCACATGCGCCCGGTGTGAGTTTTAAGCCACCGGGTCCGAGACTCGAACCATGGTCGACTATGTGGGAGTCCAGCAACATAGCCATTATGCTAACTGCTGGTGCCCCATAAGTTACAGATTCTGAGCATCCTAACCAGTGAGTGGTAGGAGGAGGGATGAGAAAACAATCAGACGCTCCACACCTTCGCTATGCCGCAGGGCTCCACTGCAGGTTCTTCCACTGTCAGATCACAGAAACCCTGGAAGGCCTTGCTCCTTACACCACAGCCTCCTCTCCTGGGTCAGTGGGGATCTATTCTCCACAGTAGTGGAAGCCTTTGTATTTGCTGACTTAGACATTCCACTTCTGGGCTCCATCCTAAGCATACGAGGGGTCTTTTTTCTCTTTTTTTAATATAAAAAGCTAATGGAATACTGTTTTATTTCATTAATGAATGAATGAATTTATTTAGTTAACTTTTTTTGGAGAGATTTTTGCTGTAGGGCACGTGCACTCACCAGAAAGACAGAGAGAGACAGAGAGACAGAGAGTGAGAAATCACCCTCCAGCAGGGATGGCCACGCCGCAATCTCTTCTCCTCCATTCTCCTCTCGGGATCTTGGGCACGCACGCACACGCGCCCGGCGTGAGAATATGAGGGGTCTTCACAAAATTTATGGAAAATGTGTATTAATGAAGACACTGTACTTGAATTTCAAGACTTTTTTGCACCAAAGTAAACTTATATTTTGCATTTTCCCAAAAACCTTTTGAAGTACCCTCTTATAATTAGATACATATAAAATCTTTTAGTATAAAGATTTTTACATGGCATTACTTTTATTTTTCAGTTATTTATTTTTAAATTGTCAGTGGGCACCTATGCTCACCAGAGAAAGATGAGAGAAAGGGGGAATCACCCCACAATGGGGCATGGTCATTCTGTAATCCCTTCTCTGTTTCTCCATCCTGTCAAGATTTTGAACAATCACACACGAGAGGTATATTTTTCCAGCTGCCAGGTCCAAGATTCAGACCATCGTCAGCCAGCTCCCTTAACCAGTGATTCACGGGGCTGACCTAGCACAGCATTACTGATCATAGGAAAGGCGAAGTAATGCTAAAATGTGTACTAAACACCTGCTTACTGAAAGAGATCAGATAAGCTACCCAATACAATAGGTTCTCAGGGGGCAGGCAGGTGGTGTGGTGGTTGAGGGCACTGGACTCCCACATGGCTGACTGCAGTTCGAGTCCTGGACCTGGTGGCTTGCTCTCTCTCCCTCTTTCACTCTGTCCCTCTCTGATCAAATTATAAATAAATAAATAAATAAAGCTAAATAAAATAATTCTTAAAAAAATAGTTTCTGAGGATCAGCAGTTGGCAAAATGGCTATGTTGCTGGACTCCCATGTAGGTGACCACAGTTCGAGTCCTGGACGCAGAGGCTTAAACTCATGCCAGGCATGTGTGCGTGCGTGCCCAAGATCCTGAGAGGAGAATGGAGAAGAAGGGATTACACTGTGGCCGTCCTTCCTGAGGGGTGATTTCTCACTTTCCCTCTCTCTCTTTTTCCCTTTTTCTCTCTTATTATCTCTGGTGAGCACATGCACCCTACAGGGGGAAAAAAAAACCCACACAAGAAAAAAAAAAAGAAAGAAAAAATATATTATGCCTTATACCATTCTAGACTGGGTAAACTGCAATCTTCGGAGAGAGACTAGGGCTGGGAAATGGGGAGGACGTGAAATGCAGATTCGGGCAAATGAACTTCATCAGAGGCATTGCACACGCTAAGGCCCTCACAGCGGGGCTTGCCGCGCGGAGCCCAGGTGCTCATTTCCGGCTAGATCCCATCAGATGCAAGGACAATTTCTGTACTCAAGAGGGCAGAAGAGAGTAATGGTTGGGCCCTGATCCACCGCGAGATCCTTTCAGAGCACTCTAGTCAATAACTTCCATTCTTGTTGCTCGCGCGGGACTGCCATGGACGGAAAAAACCCAGGAGATACTCCTGATACCTTGTATACCGCGCTATTCAGAAACGACTAGCCAGCGCATTTTAAAGTGTGTAGCTGTGGCTCTGCAGCCACTGCTCCCCTGCCATTACGTAAGCACTAGGATTGCGTAATCCCCCTCAAAGGGGCTGTCTCACCGACTTTCAGAGTGAGCCCCTAAGGTAAGTGGAATTAGTAGGATCATTTTATAGATGAAAAAAAGATGCCCAAAGATGCTAACGTTGGCCAACCTGCCATAGCTAGTTAGTGAAAGAGCTCGACTAGGACGCAAGTCTCCTAAAAATTAAATGTAGCTTTTCCTGCTAAGCTTTCTTTCAGAGTTCTTGAATGCTTTCTGCAAATTCTCCGTGTAAGAATTTTATTTTCATTGTAATGGTGAACTGTAGCATAGACTCATGTCTTCAAATGGAATAAAGACCTTTACAGAATTATCAAGCGACCCTTTTGCTCGCTGACATCAGGTTGGTTAAACGGAAGGTCTGCTTTGAACTATACCCAAAAGCTGGGATACAGTATCTCTCCCGTTTTATACACAAACAGGCTTTTTCAGGAGTTGTATTTTGAAACTCACACTACAGAAGCAAACTAAAAATGTAAGACTAGATCTGACCTAACATTTTTCTACCATTAACTCCAGGTTGCCAAATTTAGTTTCTGCAAAACATTATCCACTCACCCATCACACTAAGTGAACATGACAAGTTTGAATTCTATTAGTTTTCTCCTATTTAATTTCAGCTTTGCTCTGCAATTATATGGTACCTGCTATGGTTTAAAAGCACGTGTCTCTCCACAATTTATATGTTCACAATCTCCAAGGTGGTAGTATTAGAGGGTGGAGCCTCTGCGAGGTGATTAGGTTGTGAGGGTTCCACTCTTATGGATAGGATTAGTGTTTTTGTTTTTTTTTTTTTTTTTTTTTCCCATAGAGAATGTGTGATTGGGGTAGTGAGGAGTATGGCCATGCCACAATCCCTTCTCCTCCATTCTCATCCTGGGATCTTGGGCATGCACACACATGCACCCTATGTGATTTTCAAGCCACTGGGTCCAGGACCAGAATCGCAGTCATGTGGGAGTCCAGTGACATAACCACTACGCCATCTGCTGGTCCCAGGAGATTAGTGTTCTTTTGAAAGAGGTTTCAGGGCCAGCAGGTGGTGTAGAGGTTAAGGAAGCTGTATCTTGCATGGCTGGGGCCGACTTCGTGGTTTGAGTCCCAACCTGGCAGCTTAAAAACAGGGTGTGTGCACAAAATCCCAAGAGAAGAATGGAGGAGAAGGGAGTGCAGTGTAGCCGCCCCCCTCCCCCCCCCCGTGGACAATGTTTAACTTTTCCTCTCTCACTGTCTCTGTCTCTATCTTCAGTGAGAGCATGCACCCTACAGGAATACTAAAATAATAATAATAATAATGATAATAAAGAGGTTTTAGAGAGCTGCTTTCCCATTCTGCTGTTTCAACAAATGAGGATGCTGCAAGGCACCATCCAGGAAGCTCAGGGCCAGCCCTCCTCGGAGACCAAACCTGCTGCAGCCTTCACCATGGCCTTCCCTGTCTCCAGAATGTGAGAAATAACTCCTACTGACTTCCAGGTCGCCAAATCCCTTTATGGTGTTTTGTGATGGCAGCCCAAACGGACTGAGACAATCATGTGCCCACATGGTATTTAAATGTTTTATGGTTGTGTGTTTGAAATAACGTTATAAGAAAAATAGAAGTGATAGCTTCTTTTCTAAAATCTTCTTTTCCTATTAAATTCTCTTTTCTACCTAAAAAAGTAAAATAAAATAAAAGTGATAGCAGCATGGTGAATCTGGGGTCTATAGTACTTTCCCCAGAATGCAAAGGGTCCACTTGTTCTGTGTCCAAGGACTCCCCCAAGAGCTAGGTCCTGCCTCGTGGTCCCAGTTCCTCCTACACCAGGAGCTCGCACCTCTGAGAGCTGCTCAAGGTTTCTTTTCTTCCTTTTTCCTCTTCAGCAATATCAGTCCCACCTCTTCTGTTAACCTAGTTCCTGGGCCCCTCAAAGCACTCTCCTTACTGGGAAAGATTTGGGGACCCTCAGCCCAATTATGTCATTTTGTGCATGAAGGAATTGGGGCCTCTATAAGCTGACTAGTGGAAGGTCACTGGAGACTGGAGCCAGCCCTCCTGGCCCAGAGCCTGGTGCAGATCCACTGAAAGAGCACAGGGAAGCAGCAGGGGTTATTCCCCACGGCCTGAAGAGGCAGAGTCAGTGACCTTCCTGAGTACACTGGGCATGCGCGTACCCATGACTTGGGGCTGGCTGAGGCTGGGGGTGGATCATGGCATCAGGACCCTGTTGGGGATGCTGTCTTTCTGTCTTCTCTTTTTACTCTGTCTCTTTGTTTGGTCTTAGCCAAGAGGCTGAGAAGTGATCTATCAATAAAAGTTCCTGATTTACTGTAAGTGTGACTGGGAGAGGGAGTGCCTGGAATCAGTATCAGCCATTCACACTTAACAAAGAGCTGTCAGAATTGTTTATGAGTCACCCAATAAAGCTCAAGGAACTGGAAGAGTAAGATAAGTGAGTTTTAATCAGAGGAGTTGAAGGAGAGGGGTCAGGATTGTGGTGTGCTGTGAGCAAGGGCAGTGCAACAACGAGAGGCAGCATTGGCTTCGGGTGCCAGGGCATAGCCTGTGACTTCTAGGAGACTGGGGTCAGGCACACGGAGGAGGCCCAAGGCTGGCTCCGAGCCACCTGCACGTCCTTCAGGGCCTGTAGTGGAGCTGTCATTCCAGTTCAGAGGAGAGGTCTTTGTCCACCGTGGCAGGGAGGTTAGTGATGGCCAGGGGAATCACCTGGCCTCCCTTGTGACAGGTCTTAACTCCATGGAAGGCCATGTTCCATTTAGTGATTTTTATGGACAGTGACATCATCCAGGTAGAAGTGGACATGCAGAGATGAGAGGGATGAAAGAAACATTATTCTGAGAGTTGCGAGACCCGTAAGGAAGACTTCATTCAAGTGTATTGGGGGAGAGGAGGGCCATTGCAATTCGGAAGAAAGGCTGAACTCAGCCCTGAGGATAGCAAGATGGCTGCGGATTTATAGACCATGAGCAGATGAGGGGGTCAGTGCTTGGAGAATTACTGTGAGGAACTTGATTCGGCATCAAGGGTGGGTGGATTGAACCGAGGACTGTGTTGTTTAACAAAAGTAATATAATGGTAATAATAAAAAATAGTAATAGTTACAGCTCTCATTTATTAAATTCTTGCCATGTACCAGTAATTTTATATACATTATTTCCAATCCTTAGAATAATCCTGAAGGGCTGACTCCATGGTCTTGTGATTAAGGCAACCAGATCTCACATGGCTGATCCTGAGGTTTGAGTTCTGGACCCAGTGACTTGAGAAACACACCAGGCACAGAGGCAGCATGACCAAAATCCCCAAAGGAGAGAGAGATGGAAGAAAAGGGATTACAGCATGACCATTCCCCATGGGGCGATGCTTTCTTCTTCCCTCCCCCCGCTCCCTCCCCTCTCTCTCTAGTGAGCACATGTGCCTTCTAGAAAATAAAAGAAGCTTATACCTTCGTGGGCAGCTGAGTGCTTAGAGGACGATGGTGTGTCACGCTGGTCTCCTTGGTGTGTCGATGTCCTAGGATCACTGACTAACGGCCATTGGTCAGAGCAGTGAAAGGTGAGAGAGAGCTTGTGACTTACACGAGGAGGAGCCTCCTTCCTCGGCCAGCCATCCGTGGTGACAGCTCGTTCCCAGAAATGCACTATTGATTAGAACACCCTAATGGCTAGAAATATCAAGAGCTAATCCAAACCACCAGGATCACTGGGTCCAACTAGGGCAAGTATAAACAAAATCTTTCCAACTGGGAAAGGATTTAGGAATAATTTCCTTTTTTTTCTAGCTCATCAGCCATGAACTTTCAACACCAGAATGCTTTATGAAATTTTTTCTAAAGGGCTTCATTTTTCTGCTAATATAGACTTACCACAAGACTTACCACAGCTTTCTATCTGTGTTGCTAATTGGCCTTTTTCTAACCGTGTTGACATTTTAGTTGCTTTCGAACTGCTCTCCTACCTTTCTTTTAACTTCACGAAATAGCTTGTGTCCCCATAGCTTCTTTGAACATTGGCTGCCGATCTAAGGGGCCTTTTTTCTTTTCTTTTCTTTTTTTTTTTTGAGAGTTTTTTTCACTATAGGGCACGTGCGCTTGCCGGACAGACAGAGAGAGACAGAGAGACAGAAAGTGAGAAATCACCCCCCAGGGGGGGATGGTCATGCCACAGTCCCCTCTCCTCCATCCTCTTCTTGGGATCTTGGGCACGCACGCACACGCACCCGGCGTGAGTTCTAAGCCACCGGGTCCGGGACGCGAACTGCGGTCACTAGGTGGGAGCCCAGTGACATAGCCGTTACGCTAACTGCTGGTTCCCTAAGGGGCATTTTTATCACGCTGATTTGTGTGCTTATAAAATATACAATGAGGAGGGAGGCTAGCAGGTGGTGTGGTGGTTAAAGGCACTGGACTCCCACATGGCCAACCACAGTTCAAGTCCCGGACCTGGTGGTTTGCTTTCTCACTTTCTCTCTCTCTCTCTCTCTCTCTGCTCAAACTGGAAAATAATAAAAATAATAAATAAAGTTAAAATAGTTCTTAAAAAAATATACAATGAGGACAGATGAACAGAAAGTTGGAGTGAGAGAAGGAAAGAATTACCTGTCTAGTGCAAAGCCTGTACTTGAAAGTTTCCGGGTGTACCACAGGGTCACGAAATAAGGGCGTTAACTATTTTAAATAACATGGTAGATAAGTTTAGGGTTTCCACATTTGTTTGTTATGGGAAATAGTTTTTTCATTTGTTTGTTATGGGAACGAGTGTCTGCAAATCAACTTTGAAAAAGTGGATTAGTTTGGATTTTAAGAAGGCTGAGTATGCTGGCTGATGGTAGGGTGGTTGAGCAGCTGGATCCCACATGGCCAACCGTACGGTTTGAGTCCAGACCTGGTGGCTTGAGAAGCACACTGGCCACATGTGTCTGTGTGTGCCCCAAATTCCAAAATGAGGGAGAGATGGAGAAGGGATTACGGTGTGACTATACCCCATGGGGGTGGTGCTTTCTCCTCTCCCTCTTTGTTTTTCTGCTTCTCTCTGGCAAGAGCAAGCACTTGGTGGCAATTAAAGAAGAAAATAGATACATGAATAAAAAATAAAGCAAGAAAACCCCCTAAAGAGCCTTGGGGTTGATTTCTTGATCCTGATCCCTGTCAGTGAAGATTTTCCTGTTACTACCACATCGTGACTGCCACCTGGAGGGCAGTTATTGTATGGCAGCATCCACCGCACCCCGCATTCAGGGCTGCATCCTGATTTCAGAATTGAAAAGAGAGCGAAAAAAAGTGCACGTGGGGATTGTTGAGATGCGCATATTTTATATAAAGTGAAAATTAAGGACTCATTCTTCATTTTACATAAATTGTATGCACCCTGGTCCTTTGAAATATAACTTAACTAAACCCTGGAAGATGGACAGTGTTGATGGATGATCACTGCTCTGCAAGGCAGGGGGCAGCCAGGCAGCTCTCAAAGGAGCAGCACAGCTTGCCGGCCTCTAACGAGGGAGGAGGCGCTTACATCAGCACGTACATTTCCACCCGTTATTCTCTCCCCACCCCTTCCTGGAAAATAGAGATAACAAAATAATTTACAGTAAGATTCTTCTTTTTCTAACGACAACATAAAATTTGTTCCTCAGTATTTTAGCTTGAAAGATGCTGAGCTATTTACATTCTGAGCATGAGCAGAGCGCAAGCTTGGGAGACTCAGTCCTTTGCTATGAGGGGGGCTCAAAAACATGAAAGGGGGCTCAAAAACAGTTGGCCTAATGGCTATGTTTCTGGATTCCCATGTAGTTGACTGTGGTTCGAATCCCATATCCGGCAGCTTAAACTCACACTGGGCACGTGTGCATGTGTGCCCAAGATCCTGAGAGGAGAATGGAGGAGAGGGCATTGTGGCACGGCCACCCCCCTCAGGGGGTGATTTCTTACTTAATGTCTTCTCTGTCTCTCTCTTTTTGTCATAAGGCGTGTGCACTTGCCAGAGAGAGACAGAGAAGACATTAAGTAAGAAATCACCCCCTGAGGGGGGTGGCCGTGCCACAATGCCCTCTCCTCCATTCTCCTCTCAGGATCTTGGGCACACATGCACACATGCCTGGCATGACTTTCAAGCCACCAAGTCTGGGACTCAAACTAAAGTCAGTCATGTGGGAGTCCAACACCTTAACCACCACGCCAACTGCTGACCTTGAGGACTGTCTGACCCGAGGGTTGTGCTTAGTACTTTATTTTTTCAGCAACTACAGTGGTGAGTGGCACATGAACTCCAAATAAATATTTATGAAATTAACAAACACTACATAACAGGTATTTGATTTTTAAAAAAATAATTATTTTATTTAACGTTATATATTTATTTAATTTTTACCAGAGAGAGACAGGGAGAGAGAGGGAGAAAGAGAGAGGGAAAGTGAAAAAGCCACCAGGTCTGGGACTTGAACCACAGTCAGCCATGTGGGAGTCCAGTGCACTTAATCACCATGCCACCTGCCGGCCACCAGGTATTTTATTTTTAAAAGAGGAATTTTATAACAACTGGCTTTTAAACATCACTCTTATGAACTTGTATTGGTGTCTACTTCTTAAGGGACTTCTTTGAGTTATTTATCAGGGATGCTAACAGATGGTCGAATCAGAGAGGGGAGGGTGCTCCCTTCCGTATAGTCTCTGATATACGTTAGCTGTCAGTCTTCAGAGTCAGAGCAGGCGTGAAGTGGCTATTCTAGATTCAACCCCAACGAGGTTATTTGGTTGCTCTTCAGAGGAGGAAGCACTTGCAAACAACACTGGAGCGATGTGCCCAAATGGATCACTGGGTTTTGATACTGCGTACCCGGGAAGCACCACTTCATGGGTATACAATTAATGAGAAAAGGAACCAAGGGAGAGGTGAGTGGTTTCAGGCAAGTCCTTCACTTGTGCTGGAAACTGTGTGTAAAGTACGTGCCTCACTGAGAATGGGTGAAGCACTAGTACCATTTCCACATACTACGTAGATTGCGTTCGGATCTTCTCCCTGGTTTCCCTCAGGCAGCCACACTTCGGGTGGCCTGCTGGCTATGGAGGATGGCTGTTCAGTCATCCCCTTCTCTCAGCCGCGTGTAGGGGCACGTTTATCGTGTGCCACGATAGAGAGTTCTGCCTCCTAGGACTTTAAATCCTGAGCAGAATGATCAACAAGGGGTTTAGACTTAAACATCATAGTAGCGGCACCCAAAATGACTTGGCATGGTGTCTAGATTCCTACTAATCATTCTTGGAACTGCCTGTTTCTTCAGATTTTCCTTCCATTCTGTATCTTTGCATTAGTTTTCTCTTGCTTAAATTAGCCAGATTAAGTTGATGTGGCTTACAACCAATGTATTCTAACTGATGTAACATCTGTTTTCCAGATGAAGTGATTTAACTCAAGTCCCACACTCAATGGTCAAATCAACTTCTAGCCCATGGTTCTCTTTCTAGATTTGGTGAACCATGAGTTTATGTTTCTTCAGTACGATTAAAGAGCATTTAACTTTTTGAAGAATTTTCTCTTTTATAGTAGACTTTTACAGTAGACTTTTTCTACTGAAAAGCTTATTTACAGGACAAAAATATTCTAAATATATTTTAAAAATGACAATTCATTGATTGACTTATATTTAATTTATTTTAATTATACTGTTTGATCTGTCAAGACAGAATAGTTGAACTATTGATAAAAATCCTATATAAATTTCTAATAATCTTATATAATTTTAGAAACTAGCAAATGGAGACCAGCAAATGGTGTAATGGTTATGTTGCTGGACTCTGACATGGCCAACTGTGGTGTGAGTCCTGGATCTGGAGACTTGAAGTTCATGCGGGGTTCATGTGCATGTGTGCCCAAAATGGAGGAGAATGGAGGAAAAGGTATTGTGGCATGGCCATCCCCCTGGGGGGCAATTTCTTGCTTTGCATATCTCTCTTTCTCCAGTGAGCGTATGAGCCATATAACAAAACTCTAAAAAAATAAAACAAAACAAAAGCAAACAAACTGACAGCAAAGGTGTTTATTTATTATATCATTTTGTAAACAATCACACTGTGCACTTTTGACTTCAACAATAACATTTCCCCCCTAATGTATGTGTGGATTTATAGCAAACTCTATATAAAGTCAATGAGTTAATACAAGAGTAACAATGAACAGCATGAAATAATTTCTGGAAATGTCAAATTACAGCACTTGATACAAAGACAGATAACTATCTGTACCATAAAAATTTACATGCCACAAAACATTAATTTATAATTTAAAATATGCAGTAAAACACATTTATAAAAAAGAATTAACATTACTCTTATTATAAACCAGTGAATTACTTAGAGAAATATTTATTAAAACTTACTAAAAAATCAGTAAATATTGCAACCGAGGTAAAAATTTATAAGTAAACAAAACTATCATTTATAAGAATCAAAAAGTAAACAGAAGAGCAGTCAACGTTTTCTCATGATCATGTTTACTCCTTGATATTTTGAAGCAGCTTCAGCAAATGTGCCTCGATAACCTGTTGAACTAGAGCACACAGGTGATGAGATCACAGCACACTCACTGCAGAGGCAAAGACACAGACGCCCAAATTCAACTGAACGTCACCTACTTCCTCCTAAAATAAGGTTATTTCTAAGTAGGATACACTCGAATCGTGATGTCGGAATGCAATACTTAAAAAAACTTCAACTTAGTCTGTCACTTAATAACTGTCTAAGTTGCTGAACTTACTGTGTCTTGGTTTTTATATTTTTGAAAGGTAGGGAAGAGTCCAGAGTATGAGGCTGTTCTAAGATTGTTCTAGAAATAGTTTGCTGTGAAAATAAATCTTGTAAATAGGTATGCACTTATCCTCCTGTACCAATTATCTGGGATGATGAAAAGCATAGTATAAACTCATTTCAAGATTTTGTAGAAATTTATTTACTCTGTCCACAGTTAAAAGTATGCCAGGAGTTGGGATAATATGCAACATTTTATGACTACAAGTGATGAAAATGTTTTGGGCTACTGACTTATACTATTTATAGAGCCTTACTAAAATAAACCCTAAGAGTTCAAAAGTACTTACCACTTCTATAGCCCAGGGCGACAGCTAAATCCATAGAATTATATCCAGAATCGGTTTCAATTGTTGGGTCAGCTCCATTTTCTATACCAAAATAAAACACTCTGCATAAATAAAATGGAAACATGGATATGCATGTCTATATTGGCTCATGTACCAAGAGTTGGATTATTAATTCATCAACTTTATATAGGGTTTGCTGTCAATCCATGGGGGGGGCATTGTTATCGTTGAATTAAAAAGTGCGCAGTTAATTTTTAGCAATTTTAGAGGGTATTTTCAGGATGATCTGACAAAATACATTAGCACATGGGTATTCAGCGTTCATCTGCTGGGCGGGTTGGAGAGAAGACACTTCAAACTAACAGGCATCCTTTAAAGTGACTGCAACTCATAAACAACTAAAGATGAACTTACGTATAAAGATACTGGGGACAGAGAAAACCACTGTGGATTCAGATGTGCCCCCCCCAAATGAAGGTAGCAAGGATGGAAGCTCCAAGAGCAGGTGTGGCGTGTGATGGAGCTGCTTCTCCCAGGGGCGGCCCTGCGGGGGCTGGTGTTCCGAGGGTGAACAGCAGCAGGGCTGACATGTTTAACAAGTTACTGACTCTCGAGTGAAGCCAGGGAAGGCCAGGTGGAAAACTACAGTGCTCATATGCGTTGTCTAACTAATGTTCGTTTCTCTCTGCTTACCTAAGAGCATCTTTACACATTTCACGTGATTTCCGTGTACAGCATAAAGCAAAGGGGTCCCTCCATTCTGTAAAATGAAAAGGTGATTTTGAGCTTTTTCAGGGTGAGCAAGGTTCAAGCAATTTCATACTGCTCTGAAAAGTTTTATGAAGAATTGGGCATGTAAAAGTAGCTGAAGAGGGACCAGCAGATGGGGCATTGGTAATGCTGCTGGACTCCCACGCAGTCAGCTGCGGTTCGAGTTCCAGACCTGGCACCTTCCAACTCACACCGGGTGTGTGTGTATGCATGTCCAAAATTTCAAGAAGAGAATGGAGAATAGAGAAGGGACGGCGGTATGGCCATCCACCCTGGGGGATGATTTCTCACTTTTTGTCTCTTTGTCTATGTCTTTGGTGAGTGCACGTGCCCTGTAGCAAAAATATCTCTTAAAAAAAAAGAGTTGAAGATAATTTTAATATTTTGTGAAGAATACTTACATCAGAACTATAAAATAAGCTTATGATATTACTTTTTCTTCCAAGTTTTCATTAATTTTCTTCTAGATGTTTAGTAAAATTTATTGTGTCTCCCCCAAACCAAACAAATTTTAGACTTTGAAACAATAATTTAAATTCAGTACTTTGGACTCACCCAGTCATACTCATTTACATCAACTCCACAATCAAGCAGCATTTTGACGATATCTGTGTAGCCTTTACTACAGGCCAATGACAGTGCACTTTCTCGACCTTTGCCTAGGAGCTGGGGATCAGCACCCTGATGTGGGAAGGGGAGATGAAAGACTTTTCAATGAATTTAAACAGAATGTTGTTATTTCTGTCAATAATAATCACAGTTCAACACTGAAGTCAAGTAATCTTCTGGGGTTAATAAATAATGGAAACTTTTGGTCATGGATGCTCCTGTTATCATAAGGTTGTCTAGATGCCTTCCTGCCTCCCCCTGCCTGTCTCAATCCTAACTATCCTTTCCCTCCAGTCAAGCCCCAGCTCTTCCATGAAGCCTTTTCCTACAGGGCAGATGGTACTTTTGTCCCCACTGCACCTAAAGGGGCTAGACATTATTACTTCTGTTTCATGTCTGATTAGGACGGCTTTCCCAATTAGAGTCTAGTTCCATGAGAACAAAGGACATTTAAACACTTTTTTTTTTTTTTAAATCTTCTGTCATTTTATCTAGCTGGCTGGAGACGGAAAAGCTTTACTAAAGACTTAACTGAACTTAAATGTCTTTACAGGTACATTTTCTGAGGCATTTTCCTTACATTCTGAAGTAGAAACTCTACCACAGCTATTTGCCCGTGTGCTGCGGCCCACATCAGAGGAGTAAATCCTTCTTCATCCGTGTGATTGATAACATTTTCTAGTTAAAAGAAAAGCAATTTTTGTGATCTAATTTAACAACCACATACTAACATCACTATGAAAACACTGGCATTCCGCAATCTGATTATATCGCTTAGTGAGGCTAACTTTGTGTTAACTTTTATTTGCTGCAGTTCTATTGCATGAAGTTGCAGTTTGTAGTCTGAGTGTATTAAAATGCCTTGGGGTACACAGAGCATACTATTTAAAAGTTTAAACTGCCAGGCATGACATAATGCTAGGTACAAGAAAGTCAACAGAACACGACTCAGAATCAGGAGACCAGACTTTGAATTCCGGCTCTATCACTTCCTAGCAGCATCATTGAGTCACTTAGTATCTCTGATCACTGAATAATGTCTTCCTTACTGTAATATGTAGTGTGAAAATCACAATAAAAATGAAATTATATCACAGCCTTTGACATGACATAAATATGTGCATTATTTTATACACAGTCTAGCCAGCCTATAGCCTGGTGGTTAAGGCAGCTGGATCCCACATGGCCCACTGTGTGGTCTGAATCCCAGACCTAGCAGCTTGAGAAACATGCCAGGTGCATGTGCATGCACACATGCCCCCTAAGTCCAAAAAGTAGGGAGAAGTGGAGGAGAAGGAATTGTGGTATGACCATTCCCCATAGTGGGCGGTTTCTCACTTTTCCTCTCTCTCTCTAAGGTTTCTGTCATAGGGTGTGTGCACTGCCATACAGACAGTAAGAGGGAAAGTAAGAAATCATCCTTCCAGTGGGGATGGCCACACTGCAATCCCTTCTCCTCCATTCTCTTCCTGGGATTTTGGGCTCACATGAACATGTCCCTGGCATAATTTTTAAACTGCCATGCCTGGAACTCAAACTGTAGTCAGCCCTGTGGGTGTCCAGTGCCTTAAACACACCACTTACTGGCCCCTTCTCTCTTTGTCTCTCTCCTGCAAGTGCATGCACCCTCTGGCAAAATTAAAAACAAACAAAAAGCCCTAAAAAAAAGGTCTAGAGTCTTATTAATGCTATTTTCTACTTTACAGTTAACATTGCTGCCTTTAAATTTCTCTCATTCTTGTGGTTTGCTAAAAATATCATGTGAATGAAGACTGAATAATCTGAAAAATAGTACCATGTAATTCTACCTTGAACCCCATTTATTTTATAGATGTAGTCTACTAGTTGTAAGGTCCACAGAGTCATCTAAATTTACTCAGGAGATTAAGAATGAAACCTTCAAATATTTGTAAGAAAATAGAAATACAATGATTAAATAAGTCTTTCTTATAAAAGAATGACATGATTTTTAAAAAACAGCTCTTTTTTTTCATGCTCCCTATAAACAACACTGGAGCAACTGGCTAACATCTCGAAAAAAAAAAAAATTAAAGCTTGATCCTTGCTTTATTACATGAGCTTATAATCCATATAAGTCAAACATAAAAAAGAAAACCAGAGTAGTTCTAGACAAGGAATGGCTGAATTTATATGTAATCTTAGAGTGAAAAGGTCTTTTTAGGTAGAATATAAAACCCAGGAGTCACAAGAAAAACATTTACCACTTAAAAGTGTTATTCTTTTGTCTGGGAAGGATGGGGGGTCCAGGATAGAAGAGTGTTGATTAAGAGAAACAAAATTGTAGAAGGATAAGAGGAATAATTTCTAGTGTTATAAAATACAGTAGGGTGTATATCCCAGAGTAATTAGAAAGGAGAATTTTGAATATCCCCAACACATAGTAATGACAAATGGGTAAGACGACAGACATACTACTTACCCTGATTTATTGGGTTGTAGGAAAAGTAATGATGCATTTTTACATTAAAAAAATATATAGAGAGAAAAAATTTGTCATGACTTTTTCAACAACCCAATATTTATTACATGTTGCATTTAAGTGTTCAAAGATCACATTATACCCCACCAATATGTACAATTATTAAGTGTTCATACAAATAAATAAATTAGTTTAAAATACTATGCCTTTGTGTGAAGACATCATAAATGAAGTCAAAAGAAAAACGACAAAGAAGGGTAGAACTATGTGTATCACACAACAAAAGTGAACGTCCTTAATTTAAATAAAGTTCATATAAATCAGTATAGGCAGTTTACTAAAAAGAAATGAAAACAGATCATAATTATAAAAATATAAATGAAATGACTGTGAGATTAATGAGGATTAAGAGTCTGATAATACCCCATAGATTAATAAGAATTACGAGCCTGATAATACCCTCTGAGGGTTGGGTAAATAGAAACTACATATGTATATGTAATTCAGTGCAAAATTATGAAACTACTAAAGGAAGGCATCAGGCCAGCTGGGGTGGTGCCAATAGGAGGGTGCCCATGAGTGATGGATGAGGCCATGGAGGCTCTGGTTCAGTCCCTGACCTAATCTCAACACAGTGGTACGGTGGCACCTGTGGTCTTAGCAAACTGAAAAGCTGGGGCAGGAAGGTCACTAAGCACTGACATCCTGTCATGAAATCTCTCTCTCTTCCACTGTCCCCTTCCCACTTGTGCACTACATGCTCTCTTATTAAAAAAAAAAAAAGGAATGAAATAGATCTCTTTGTGTTTATATGAAACAATCTTCAAAATATCAAGCAAAAAAAGTAAGGTCCAGTGCGGTGTACATAATACTTTCCCTCTGATTAATAACTAAAAGCACACATACATCCTCATACAAGCCCAAAATTCAAATAGAAATATTTTCTAGAAATTTTTCTGAAAATATAAGGAGGTTAGGTAACGCTTGCTTTTGAAGAAAAAGCTAGGGTGATAAAGAAAGCTGTAACTTTTATGTTTTATATTACTTTACTATTTTTTTAAAATAATCATTGGGTTAACTGCCTAGTGAGATTACACAATTGTTTGTTTTTATCTTTATACTTTACTCTATTGAAATACAACAAAACAGTAACAAATATAATAAATCTAACTGAATTTATTTAAAGTGAAATACTTAAAAATAGGCTATTACCTTGCTCAATACGGGTAGCCAGATAGAGCATTTCTCCCTGGGCTGCCAACTGGTGAACAGACAAAGCTGAAATAATAGCATAAAATGCCTCATGTGTATCTAGAGTACACTTACATCATCCCATGCTTCCTTTTGGTGCAATTTTCTTTCCCAAAACAAAAATTATCATTTTATCTTTTAAAAATGTAACTTAAACTATAACAATACAAGAGTCCACACTGTATTTAACAATTAACTCACCTATGTTCATTTAATTTGATGTCTGCAAATTGTTATTCTCAATGAAATTTACTCTGGAGAAATTGGTTTAGGTATTTAATTTTAAAATGCTATCCAAATATATGAGGAAGGCAGTTCTAAAAGAAACAAAGACATCCTTTTTGTCTTTTTTATTGATTGACTCTACTGAAACCCTGAATATTTTATATTCAAGATTCCATATGGTTTTTCTTAACATTAGGAGGAGTGAGGTCATGAATGGAAAACTGGTCTTGAGAGTAAATTCTTGACTGTAGGCTTAGTTGTGGCTAATTATCTGTATGATTTTGAATAACCAATTAAACATATTGATTTGTGACATGCAAATGTGAAACAGATGATCTCTAGCTATTTCTTTCTTTTCAGCTCAAAATTCTATGGATGGAATATTTCATAATAATCTATTTTAAAACAATGCCAACAAGCATTGTTCTATGATAATTCTCCTTTAAAAATTAATATCACATGATCATTGACTTCAGCGATAGGACTAGTAGCTTTAATACACAAAGATTAGGTTGTTGGAAAAGTCATGATGAATTTCTGCATAGAAAAACAGAAAAAATACATCATGATTTTTCTGACAACAACATAAGGCACATGCAAACTTATACAAGTAAATCAGAAATGGCCAATAGGTGGAGTCCTAGAGGACAAAGTCCTAGCTCAACTGCTATGGCACGTGATTCAGAAATCAGGAGGGGTTTACTGGATACAAACTAGAGATTTCACCATGCTTCAGAATATAGATAAATTCACATTATACTCTCAAAAACAGTTATTGCCAACTGTTCTTCTCTCATCACTACACTCATGCCCTATAGAATATCTTCTAGCTTAATTAGAAAAATGAATTAAGGGACCAGCAGTTAGCATAGTGGCTATGTCACTGGATTCCCATGTAGTCAACCGCGGTTCGCGTCCCGGATCCAGTGGCTTAAAACTCATGCCAGGCGCGTGTGCGTGCGTGCCTAAGATCCCGAGAGGAGAACGGAGGAGAAGGGATTACAGTGTGGCCATCCCCCCTGGGGGTTGATTTCTTGCTTTTTGTCTCTCTGTCTCTGTCTGGCGAGCACACACACCCTATAGCAAAAACCTCTCCAAAAAAAAAAAAAAAAAAGAAAAATGAATTCATTTAATTTCTTCCAGAGTAATTCTAAATTTTTTAAAACTATGGGTTAAAAGTTTTCAAAATTGGTTTCCTATTCAAATCTTTACATTCAAGTTCAATATTATAATAGAAAGCACTCAGTTTTACTATACAATCATTTGATGATAAGTGAACTATAGTTTCTGTGTAAAACATGAAACTTTATACTCCAAGAAAACAAAAATACTGACAATGTCTTAATTTGTAAAAAGTTCAGAATAACTCATTGCTTTTACAGTAAAACCATAAAGGTTTTAATAATTAACATTCAATCTGTATCTGTTCACAACAGAGAAGCATAACACATGAAATATTCAAATAGGCAGTAATACATGAAAAAACTTTAAATTACTAAAACTATTAAGACACCACTTAGGCTTTCAAAAAGAGAATATGTGTTTAATGAAAATGTTTCAAAGCCAAACAATGGAAACAACTATACAAGTAGTAATAGGCTAATACATCAGTGGCAAATACTTACAATTTGCTAACAGAGGTGTAGTAGAGACCTCATTTCCTCTGTGTTTGTTGGTCAGAGTAGTTGACTGTTTTATGGGTGAGAAATGCTTTGTGGTAGATGGAGTATAGACATGCCTTACTTGAATTCCCGGAGAAGGAGATGTATGTATATTGCATTCAGCTAAGAAAAATAAATTTAAATGTATGAAAACAATATTTTAATGACAAAGCACTTCAAAAAAGTTCTATGTTAATGCTGACATTTAAAAAGAAATGCATGAGGAAATAATGGCTTGTTTATCAAGTGATTTTAAAAAAAGAATTATTTATTTTATTTATTTATTTTAATTTGATCAGAGAGAGAGAGAAAGTGAGAAAGCAAGCCACCAGGTCCAGGACTCAAACTGTGGTTGGCCATGTGGGAGTGTCCAACGTCTTAACCACCACACCACCTGCTGGCTCCCTCAAGTGATATTTTGATCATAAAAAGTTTGTACTATCATAATAAAAGTTCTGGGGAAAACATGGTTAATCTTGAGCAATTTATCCTAAGATAATGATAATAGTTATATTTTCTTTCTTTTACTATTATTATTATTTTATGGAGGTTTTGCCTTAGGGCACATGTGTTCTCTGGGCAGAGAGAGATGGTGAGAGAAAGTGAGAAATCATCTCCCAAGAGGGATGGCCACACTTCAATCCCTTCTCCTCCATTCTCTTCCTGGGATCTTGGGCATGCATGCACATGTGCCTGGTGTGAGTTTCAAGTCACTGGGTCCAGGACTCAAATCACGGTCAGCCATGTGGGATTATAGTAATGTAACCGCTATACCATCTGCTAGCCCCATAATTTTTTTAAAAAATTATTTATTTAGGGGCTGGGAGGGGGGGGGGTGGTGGTGCTGGACTCCCACTCGGTTGATCGTGGTTCAAGTCCTGGACCTGGTGGCTTGCTTTCTCACTTTCCCACTCTTGCTCTTGCTCTCACTTTCTTTCTCTGTCCCTCTCTGGTCAAATTTAAATAAATAAACAAAGTTAAATAAGATAATTCTTTAAAAAATTATTTATTTAATTTTATTATTATTATTATTTTTCAATTTGACCAGAGAGAGACAGAGAAAGAGAGTGAGAGAGAAAATGAGAAAGCAAGATGCTAGGTCCAGGACTTGAACCATGGTCTGCCACGTGGGAGTCTAGTGCCTTAATTTCTATGCAACCTGCCGGCCTCAATAGTTATATTTTCAACAGATCATCATACAAATAAATCCACGGCATGATGACAGATTTTATTGTATTATACCTAAGAAGCATATGCAAATTATTAATTTAAATAGAGAATATTAAGTTAATTAATTTCTAAAAGGTACAAGGAATTTTTCTCTCCTATGTTTTAAAAGATACAGTAAAGGGCCCAGCTGCAGTGCAAGCAAGAGGGTACCACTGTGTAGGCGCTGAAGCTGCCTGGAGGTCCAGGTTTTGTTCCACGTCCAATATAAACAGGGTAGGTATGGTGGACTTGTGCTTGTGGTCCCAGCTAGCTGGGAGGCAGGGGTACGAGGATTGGACTGTGGTGAGACCCAGACAAAAATACTTATACTCTCTCTACTCCCTTCGTTCCCCATTTAAAAAAATAAAAAAAGGCACAGTAAATACTTCATTAGAAAATTTGTACTGTAAATAATAAAAATGAGGTAAAAAACTTAAAAAGCACTCCTTTTAAAATAGACATTACAGGGACCAGCAGGTGGCATGGTGGTTAAGGCACTGGACAAACCCACATGGCTGACCACAGTTCGAGTCCCAGACCTGGTGGCTTGCCTTCTCATTTTCTGTCTCTCTCTAGTCAAATTGAAATAAGTGAATGAATGAATAAAATTAAATAAATAATTAAAAAAATAGTCATTACATAATTCGAAATTATTTAATTTTGAATTCTGTGAGACTCTAGAAAATTATTAAAAGATGATTTCCAAACAGAACTTCACAATTATAAACATAAATAAATAAAATGAAATAAATAAACTAAAACAAATGCAGATATTTATACCATAACTTTCAACCTTTAAATAGGACAGATGCCACTTCCAGGTCAGAATTAACTTGATCTTGAATGTTTTTACTATCCTCTTCATTTAAGGACTTCACAAAACGAGAACACACGTTCATATCAAATCTGTTAGGCAATATGAATTTCATTCCCATGGCAACACCCTGAGCAGATCCTTCTTCTGAATTTGGGTCCAGCGGATGCTCTATTTTAATATCTGGCATGCCAGTTAGACTGTAACTGCTAGGACATTCTTCCACTATCAGCTGGGCTCCAATATCCAGATTTGTTGATGAAGCCATGATTTCAACTGTATTTCAATACTTAAAACATTTCTTCATGATTTTCTCTTGGTTTTATAAAAGTGGCACCCAGTGTTTTCTTGGAATTTGGATGTTAAAAATCTGAAAGAAAAAAAATCAGACAATTAAAAGTATTATATGAACTTAGGCAAAATTCATAAAATAATCCTCAATCAGGTATCCAGACACCTCTTACAAGCATCTATATCCAATAGAAAGCATACTCTGTCCAAACGCAGAGATCCTAGGTATGAATCCAAGTATTGCCATTTACTTAGGTGTGTGATCTGTACAAGTTATTTTTAAGCTCTTTGAGCCTCAGTCTCATTCGTAAAACAGAGATACCACGGTTAACTTTATGAATTCTGATGAAGACCAAGTGAAATATAAGAAAATTTTTCATTTCCATCACTGAATTTCAGTTACCATTTCTCCCTTTCCTGTATGAATAAATGAATAAAATATCAGAGCAACAATGAAAATAAACTTTTACATTAAGTCTTTAACCTCTTACTTGAGGTTTTCTTTTTTGTTTGTTTTGGTTTTGCTTTAAACATGCTATGTCTATATAAATGGCTCTTGGATTGAATTTAAGAAAAAAAATGTAACTCATGTTATACCGGAGTTTATTAGCATTGTTATATATAATACCTGTGATTCCTAGACCAAGGCTTTACAAAGCTTTGGTTTTTTTTTTTTTTTTTTTTTTTGGAGAGATTTTTACTGTATGGCGCGTGCGCGCGCTAGGGCGCGTGCGCTCGCCAGACAGACAGAGAGAGACATAGAGACAGAAAGCGAGAAATCACCTCCCAGGGGGGATGGTCACGCTGCAATCCCTTCTCCTCCATTCTCCTCTCGGGATCTTGGGCACGCATGCACACGCGCCCGGCGTGAGTTTTAAGCCACCGGGTCCGGGACACAAACCGCGGTCAACTACGTGGGAGTCCAGCGACATAGCCATTACGCTAACTGCTAGTTCCCCAAAGCTTTGGTTTTGATGAACTGAAGGTATATTTACTAATTCTTGTTTAGATCAAGTATTAGCACCTTTACTTAAATTTTTATGAAAAATAAAGCATGCAGATTATGAATTGGCTTCCTAAGACATATAACTACCCCAGATATACTATCACATGAGGCAGGAAGAAAATTAATAACAGCCAGTTGTGGTTTTTTTTTTTTTTTTTTTTTTTCATGTTAAGGTCTACTGCCTCTTAGAAATTTCGAGAGGACTCAGGGTATTTTAAAATTAGAATGAATTGGAGTTAAAGGAAAAAATGCATTAGAACTGCAGTGAAGCAGCAATCATCAAACCATACATTTGTGGATAACTATAGTTTGAAAAACATTTCCAAAGATTTATCATTATAACAGCCCATTGAATAGGCTGGGCAGGTCATCATCACGTCTACCTGACAGAGGAGAAAAAAGAAGCTCATACATTAAAGGGACCCATACAGCTCACTGACTCCATTACTCAGAACATTAAAATAGGAGCAGCATTAAACTAATCCGCAACTTCCTCTGGAGAAATAGATGGAAAAAGAACACATGTTAAGGAAAACAAGAAACAGGTGACAATGTTAATATATTTTAACAAAAGGAAAAGACCAGGACTGAAAATCAGTGCAGGGCCTGAAATGGAGATGGCCGCATAAGGCAGTTGTCCATGGGTCCTAAAAAGGGATTGTACAACGTGAACTGTGCTTCCTGAAGGAAGAACCTTTTCTCCCATTCTCTTAGCTAGGAGTGAGCTAAGTTCAACTCCCTTGAGCTCTCTCAGCATCTTGTATATATCTCTGTTTTAGCATTTACCATTCTCCGGAAAATATCAATTTAAATTCAATTTTAATTTAGCAAACATATCTAGGATCATACCACTCTTACTAATCTTTGCACACAAATCGGTACTTGTTCCTATTGGGTGCTCCATAAATGTTTCTTGGTCTGACCGCTAACAACGTTTCATATTCCTATTTTTGACATTTGCTGGTTACAGCTGGCTTTCCATTCCCAACGTCACTACTGGCTAAATGTGCAATACAAAACGTATAACCTCATAAGATGAGAATGAAGGTTAAAAAAGACTTCTGTAATAATCTATCCGGCCCTAAACGGCTTCTATGTTATAAATCAAGGCTTATGCATGAATTACTGGCCTTTGAGGCGAAAACAGCAAATGTGCGTTGGTGGAGGGAACCAGAACGCTTATCCTAGTACTACTGTAGAAAGGAGAAGCGATGTTAATTGCTGTAGGGAGAATGACAGAGAAGAGGCAGTGGTGAGAAAAAGAGGTAAGGCCAAGGACAACTAGGATCGTCTCAATCTGTCAAGAGCCCAGAGATAAAGGAAGAGAAAACCTAATGAGATAAAGTGGCAACTGTACTCGTCTCCAAGGGACAATAACAGGAGCCTCCCCGGTTCTTCGTAATCCTGATTATTATCCTATAAGGAGAAGAAGGTGCTATGAAAATGAATGATGCCTCACAGGCGACAGGTGTCCCAGGACAGGAGCCGGCTGGAGACTCTTGTAGGGGGCGGAAGTCCGCTCTGACGCCAGCGGCCAGCTGCGGCCCCAAAATCCCAGGCAACTCTCGCTCATCCGCGGAGAGTGGCTCTCGGGAACAGGGACAGGAGGCCGACCAGGTGGGCGCTCAGGGCCTCGCGACCACCTCCGACAGCAGACAGTGGGTCACGGCTTTCCATCTACAGCCACAGATTCTGTACAGGCCCCCAAGCCTGGGCTTGTTTTGGCCGCGACGTCACTTCCGATTTCTTCTTTCGCCTTCTTGCAAAAAAAATTCCGCATCGGTGCGGTCCGGGGGCTTTCCAGGATTTTGTTGTTTAATTTTTATGTTTTTTGTTTTGCTTTTTTTTTTTTTTTTTTCTTTCTCTCCACTCCCAGTACCCGCGTGAC
>NW_006205205.1:19920-31613 GCF_000334495.1 Tupaia belangeri chinensis | reverse complement strand
TGTTGGCTCAATCAAGCACATCAACATACATGTTATCAACAAACAATTTTCCATTTCTTATGTCTTTTTTGTTTTGCTTTTTTTTTTTTTTTTTTCCTTCCTCTACACTCCGAGTACTGCAGAGACAGTATTTCCCTTGACCGCTGGGGCACGAGCGCAAGGCCCCCGTTCGGTCCTCCGGCCACGCCTTCTGCTCCTGACCACCCCGCCCACCTAGCCCGCCGTTGCGTCATCCAGCTGCGTGAGTCTCAAGAGCATGCGCCGTTACGTCATCCTCCAGCGACGGGAGGATGTGTGCCGTGTGCGCTGTGAATGCCGGCTCTTAGTTGATGGTCCGCGTGATTTTGCGCCTGTGATACGGAGTGGTCTAGGGTAGAGAGCTGGTAAAGTCTAATAAATTGTCCTTGGAGCTGGCGAGCCTCGGCCGACCCACGGGCCCCAGAGGAGGTAGGTGAAGGCGGCTCCCATTGAGGGTGACCCAGAGTCATGTCAGGCCTTTCTTCCGTAAATGTGCTACTCTGGGGTTTGCCAGGCTCCGCGGGAGAATGGTTAAACTCGTTTACTGGCTTCTGAGGAACCCAGCAGTTCATCTTGGACCAGGTTTTCCTCCACTACAATCATACTCCTCTCCTTTCCACTGTTACCAGCCCCCAGACTAATCCGCACCCCTCCGCATCGAGACAGATTTACATCTTTGTCTTTGCTTTATAAGGTTCCGTTAGTTTCGAATGGCCCTCCCATCTCACGTATCTAATGAGTGGTTAAGCTGTTTTAGTGTTACACCTCCAGGCCCAGTTGAAATGGTCCACTCTGCGAAAGTCTTTCAGGTAGAATTAAATACCCTCTTCTGGGATCTCGGTACTCTACGTTACTCATAGCACTTATTTAATGTTCTGCATTGTGTTACAGTAGTACGTTAAGTCCGAGTTTTCTAGCCTCTAACCCTGTCTCAGATCACTGTCCTCCTATTCATTTTCACATCATTTCTTGTTTCTGCAGCTTTTCACCTTGTGGTCCTCTGCCTCAACCGCCACTCCCAATGTTTTCCTCATGTGCTCATCTGGCAGAGCACTCCTACTTTTGCTCGTTTTTTTTTTTCCTCTAAAGCATTATGCTATTTCTCGCAAGCTAGAGTGAGGTATACCTTCATCTGTATTATCTATTAAGAGGCCGAGTTGGGCTTGGAGTAGATCTAGCCAGGTGTCTGTTTTGTGTACACATGAGCCAAGAAAATGAATTTTACAGATGAGCATTTGCAACTTATTTAATGATGAGAAGCATTAACTTTGAGCCCAGATTAAGCAAAATGTTATCACCTTCTCCCTAATTCCATTCTTCTTTCTTATAAACAAAAGATTGTACTTAAAATTATTTGGAGGGGGAAGTTTTGCAGTTTTTACAACTGGGAGAACTTTTCTTGCTATATGAAAAGGTCATGGAAAATGCATATTAGGAAAAGATGCACGGATTTCAACTTTTTTGGTGCCAAATTAAACTGACTTCACTTCATTTTTCTATGAACTTTTTAAAGTTCCCTTGTGTTAGTATAATAGTCCCCCTTTATCTGCACTTTTGCTTTCCACAGTTTCAGTTACTGCAGTCAGTTGCACTCTGAAAATATTAAATGGGAAATTCTAGAAATATACAGTTCATAAATTTTAAATTGCCCAGTTCTGAGTAGTAGGATGAAATCTCATGCTGTCTGCTGGGATGTGAGTCATCTCTGTGTCCAGTGTCCATATGTCTAGGCTACTGCCCTTTTGTAGCCACCTCAGTATTTTGAGAGACACCTCATTCACCTGATTTTTATTACAGTATATTTGTATAATTATTTCATTATTAGTTATTGTTCATCTCTTACAGGATGTAAGTTCAATGTTATCAGATATATATGTGTAGAAAAAACAGTACATATAGGCTTCAATACTATCCATGGTTACAGGCATGGACTGGAGGTCTTGGAATGGATCCATTGTGGATAAGGGGGAGGTTCTATTGTGACTAAATAATATCTTCTATTTTGCTTTTGGCCATAAAACCTAAAATATTTATACTCTGGCCTTTATAGTAAGTTTTTTGACCTTGGCTCTATAGCAATGTCTGTTATAAATACCACTTATGATTTTAATTTTGTATTTTCTTATGGAACCCACCACAGTGCTGTCTTTCTTTCTTTCTACATTATTTGATCAGTTCTTAAACAATTTTTTTAAGAACTATTTATTTAGTTTTATTTGTTATCATTACTATTAATTATTATTGTTATTAAATTTGAACAAAAAGAGAGAGAGAGAAAGGGAAAGTGAGAAAGTAAGCTGCTAGGTCCAGGACTCGAACCATTGTTGGCCATGTGGGAGTCTAGCCCTTAACCACCACCCCATTTGCTAGCCCCTCTTTGAGCACTTTTAAACAAATATTCCAAATATGAACATTCAATTTAACAGAGAAAAGAGATTGTTATAATGTAATGTGATTTTGTACATTGACAAAAATAGGCACAGTTGGATTGGATTATAGATGACAGTCCAGATCAGCCCTGGGAGTCAGAGGCTTCCTGAAGACGTGATTTCTGAGTTGAGTCTGAACTAATAAGTAGTAAGTAAGTAGAGAGAGACAAGAAAGCATGGTGTGTTAAGGGAATAATAAATGTTTGGGAATTAATAACGAGAGGTAAGGCTATAAAGCTAAGCAAGGGCCAGGCCACAGAGGCCCGTAAGTGCCATGCTGAGGAACTTGGACTTTATTTTCTGGGCATTGTTGGGTTTTGTAGTGAAGTCCAGCTGGCGGCTATTTGGAAAATGGATAGGGGGAGTCAGGGAGACCTTGCAATGTCTGATGGTGATGTACCATTCTGTTCTCTTCATTCATTAGATGAGAAGGCCTCAACTGGGGCAGGGGAACTAAGGGTGAAGTGGATGGCATTAAGTTTAGAAAGACTTGGGGGATAAAATCAGTAGATCCTGCTAATCACTCCTTGAACTTTCAGAGTGAGGAGGAAGGAAAATACAAGGCTGAGTCTAGATTCTTAGCTGATGCCAGACATCAGCCCAAAGGGAAAATATTGGAATATATGAGGGCACAGCCCACGCCAGTTTCACCCACCGTAGTGTCCCCAATGCCTAGATTGTCAGTACTGAACAGAAAAGTGATCTCCATACCTTTACCTTTTTTTTAAAGATAGGGTTTCCCTATGTTGTGATCCTTTTGCCTCAGCCTCCCAAGTGGCCGAGACCACAGGCACACACTACCATCCCAAGCTTTTTCAGACAGGGTTCTGCTGCCTAAGCCAGCCTCAAGCTTGTGAACCTCTTGCCTCAACCTTTTGAATAGCTGGGACTACAGGTTTATACCACTACTCCTGGCCTGTAGGTTGGACAGAAATTGAACCTGGGCCTCTCAGCCTGCAGAGCAGTGTCTTTGTAGTGTCCACCGCTGTGGCTGGGCCAGTTTTTTCCTTTTAATCATTGATTCCTTTGTTTTATCTAAAGGGCCTTTAAAACATGTCATACCTATTTAATTTGGTGTGCCAATGTAGTGTTTTCAGGCTTTTGGGAATACTTGATTAAAAGCGCCACCAGAATCATTCATTGATAATATTGAGTATCTTTTGCATTTGAATCTCTTTTGCAATTGACTAGTACGGAAGAGGTATTTTGACTTAATTAGTTAAAAGTTTTACTTTATTTTTGGAAAGATTTTTGCTATAGGGCACGTGTGCTTGCCAGAGAGAGACAGAGAGACAGAAAACAAGAAATCACCCCTCCAGGGGGGATGGCCACGCTGCAATCACTTCTCCATTCTCCTCTCAGGATCTTGGGCACACATGCACACACGCCTGACGTGAGTTTGAGCCACCCGGTCTGGGATTCAAACTAGAGTCCAGTGACATAGCCATTACGTCATCTGCTGGCCCCAGTTTTACTTTATGTTAATCAGGTAGTTTAATTTAGAACTTAATTTCAGCAGGTTTTCTACTGTTTAAATATTTTAAAATTAATTTAATTTTAAGCTCCTGTATCAGAACATCAGCATTTAATTAATTAGTTAATTTATTTTTTGTAAGAGAATTTTTTGCTGTAGGTTGTGTGTGCTCACTGGAGAGACAGAAAGTGAGAAGTCACCCACCAGGGAGGATGGCCACGCCACAGTCCCATCTTCAGTCTCCTCTCTGGATTTTGGGCACACATGCACAAATACCTGACATGAGTTTTAAGCCACCGGATCTGGGACTTAAACCATGGTCTACTATAGGGGATCCAGCAACGTAACCATTATGCCATCTCCTGGTTCCCAGGCTTTACTTTTATTTTAAGTTTTTAAATTTAATTATCTTTTGTATTAGAATATTAGCTTGTTTTACTTTTTTCTTGGTATTTTTAAACTTTCAGTAAGTCAAGCCTCTAGATTGTATTCTCATAAAGATCATCTTAAGCTTAATTTCAGGAAACTTTTGTATTTGCAATTTCATTTTAATATTTTCCGTTCAGTGAACGAACACTATTCAGAGAAGCCAGTGTGCTTCTCTCTGGTTTGGCTGCTGGAAGACTGAGCCATGTTTATCCCCAGATGTAAGCTGGTTGTGTAGGTGTGAGGACGTGTGTAAACCGCCTCTGTACACCTAAGGAGAGGGTGAAGGATGGTAGCTCTTATCTATTATTCCTTTATAGTGTAATTTGAGTTACAGTTAAAATAGTGTATTGGTCACTTACCTATAACTATTTTTTTTTTTGGCGGGGGGAGAGGTTTTTGCTATAGGACACGTGCGCTCACCAGACAGAGACAGAGACAGAAAGCGAGGAATCACCCCCCGGGGGGATGGTCACACCGCAATCCCTTCTCCTCTTTAAACTTTCAGTAAGTCAAGCCTCTAGATTGTATTCTCATAAAGATCATCTTAAGCTTAATTTCAGGAAACTTTTGTATTTGCAATTTCATTTTAATATTTTCCGTTCAGTGAACGAACACTATTCAGAGAAGCCAGTGTGCTTCTCTCTGGTTTGGCTGCTGGAAGACTGAGCCATGTTTATCCCCAGATGTAAGCTGGTTGTGTAGGTGTGAGGACGTGTGTAAACCGCCTCTGTACACCTAAGGAGAGGGTGAAGGATGGTAGCTCTTATCTATTATTCCTTTATAGTGTAATTTGAGTTACAGTTAAAATAGTGTATTGGTCACTTACCTATAACTATTTTTTTTTTTTGGCGGGGGGAGAGGTTTTTGCTATAGGACACGTGCGCTCACCAGACAGAGACAGAGACAGAAAGCGAGGAATCACCCCCCGGGGGGATGGTCACACCGCAATCCCTTCTCCTCCATTCTCCTGTCGGGAGCTTGGGCATGCACACACACATGCGCCCGGCGTGAGTTTAAGCCACCGGTCCGGGACTCGAACCACGGTCGACTACATGGGAGTCCAGTGACATAGCCATTATGCTAACTGCTGGTCCCTATTACCTATAACTTTCACACACCCTTTTGAAAGAAGACAGAGTGAAAATTATAACTGTACATGTTTATGAATAATATGTCTATTTAAATGTTTTCTTTTTCAGACATAAGGCACAGTCGGTATAATTACTTCTGATCAGTTTCAAACTATTGACCCTTGGGCAACAGTGCAATTATATGAAATTATGGCTGGTTATAAGCCTGCAGCTATTCAGACATATCCTATACTTGGTGAAAAAATCACCCAAGATACTCTGTACTGGAACAACTATAAGGTGAGTATGGGAGATAATGAAGGAAGAGGGTTTGCGTTTATGTCAGTTTCTTCTATACATGTTATACTTTGGGTACTCCAACAGAGAACTATTAACCAAAAATATCTATTGGTAGCTTCTATTGAGTCGTTGGAAAAGTCATGATGTTTTTGCATAGAAAACTATGTCATGACTTTTCTAATGACCCAATAGGTTGAATGGATAATTCAATATCTATTTTTTGTTGGAATTTTATATAAAAGTCTGAATTGCTTAATCAGTTTAATCATGTAAGAAGTGCTTAACACAGAATAGAGGATTATCCTATTGCCTGGTTAATTAAATGTCCAATTAATTAAATTTTAGAATTTGAATATCATATGCCAGAAGATGTTTTCTTGCCTTTCTTTATCTAAGGAAAAAGTGTTGTGAAATTAGTTCTTTTATATCATCTAAAAAAGGCTTAGAAATGATTTTTTAAAAACTAGACATCTATTCAATAAATATAATGATGGACAAAGGTTGGAATTGGGAAGTTTGTGGGAAATGGCTAATAAATATATTAAAAGAGGCACAGCTTTACTCATTAATAAAGAAATGCAAGTTAAGGAACCAGCAGTTAGCGTAATGGCTATGTCGCTGGACTCCCACGTAGTCGACTGCGGTTCATGTCCTGGACCCGGTGGCTTAAAACTCACGCCAGGCGTGTGTGCGTGCGTGCCCAAGATCCCGAGAGGAGAATGGAGGAGAAGGAATTGCGGCGTGACCATTTCCCCTGGGGGGTGATTTCTCGCTTTCTGTCTCTATGTCTCTCTCTGTCTGTCTGGCGAGCGCACGTGCCCTACAGTGAAAATCTCTCAAAAAAAAAAAAAAAAAAGAAATGCAAGTTAAGATAATAAATACTATTTTCTATCTGTTAGCTCAAGTGAACAAATTTTATTGTCATTGCTAGTAGAATGCAAGTTAAGGAACCAGCAGTTAGCGTAATGGCTATGTCGCTGGACTCCCACGTAGTCGACTGCGGTTCATGTCCTGGACCCGGTGGCTTAAAACTCACGCCAGGCGTGTGTGCGTGCGTGCCCAAGATCCCGAGAGGAGAATGGAGGAGAAGGAATTGCGGCGTGACCATTTCCCCTGGGGGGTGATTTCTCGCTTTCTGTCTCTATGTCTCTCTCTGTCTGTCTGGCGAGCGCACGTGCCCTACAGTGAAAATCTCTCAAAAAAAAAAAAAAAAAAGAAATGCAAGTTAAGATAATAAATACTATTTTCTATCTGTTAGCTCAAGTGAACAAATTTTATTGTCATTGCTAGTAGAGGGAGGGACACTGGTACACATTTTCTAAAAGGCAATTTCGCAAAATCTGTCATAATCTTAAAAACACACATACCTTTGGCCTAATAATACTCTTGCAGTTTGGAACATATTGGATGGATATACTCCCAAAGTTTGCTAAGATGTGTGTATAAAGATGTTTGTTGAAATATTACTTGTAATAGGAGAAATCGTAGAAAACATCTGTTACTAATGGACTGATACAGGGAATTATGGTATTCTCATAGTGGATGGTAAATTTATTGCTTATACAAAAAGTTAGATTAGATGTGTTATTAAGTGAAACAAGGCAAGCTGTTTAACAGCCTGCATGGCATGATCATTGTGCCATTTACAAAATGCATTGTTAAATGCTGAGATAGGCTTTTTATTTTATTTCTGACAAGGATCACAGGAAACTTAGTAACCGAAGACATCAAATATTGGCCTTTTTATCCTGTGTTTGTTTACTTTAATGGCAACAGAGATAGTCTGGGTAATGAAATAGGGACCTCTTTTGCTTTTTCATATGTTTATATTAAGTACAACCTAATAAATGTTACTAAGAACAAAAACACTTTGTAAGAAATTATATAATGCTTAATTAGATCTTTCCAATTTTAACTCTGTTAATATTCTATATTATTTTTCATTAAGACCCCTGTTCAGATTAAGGAGTTCGGTGCAGTGTCAAAAGTAGACTTTTCTCCACAGCCTCCTTATAATTATGCTGTCACAGCCTCCTCAAGGGTAAGTACAGTATTCTATTTCTTACTTTTTCTTTTATATAATATACTACTGGTCTTGAGCCATATAGTAAAACACTTTTTTTATCTTGTAGATTCACATTTATGGCCGATATTCCCAGGAACCTATAAAAACCTTCTCCCGATTTAAAGACACAGCATACTGTGCTACTTTTCGACAGGATGGTAGATTGCTTGTGGCAGGAAGTGAAGATGGTGGAGTGCAGCTTTTCGATATAAGTGGGAGGGCTCCCCTCAGGCAGTTCGAAGGCCATACAAAGTAAGAGACACTTGGGTTTTCTGTGCTCCCTACTGTTTGTTTAAGTTTTTGTTGTAAGCTCTGTTCTTTCTCCAGGCTTTAGATAAAAACAGAGAGAACAGTTTCATGAAGATTATATACCTGTATGTACTTTATTTCCTGGTGGTTCGGAGAGTGCATAACTTGGATTCCATGGTCTGGTTTTGTGAAGTTGATGAATTCCCTAGAATTGTATGTGGCAGATTTTAAGAAGGGAGAGGTTCTCTACCTTTTATTAAACTTCTCAGAGTGGGGTCTGTGACGCAGTGAGGTGAGGCACCACTGAACTAGAGGTCACCTAGTTAATGAAAGCTCTGTCAGCCTGCTCTATTTGCAGGGGCTCCTGTGTGGAAGTCAAGTCGGAAGGAGAGTTTTCTTCTTGGATTTGTAGTATTTTGCCCTTAGAAATAAATAGCTATTACAATTTTATATTATAACTTTGTTTCTGGATTACCAGTGTCATTGCTGAAATTTGCTTCTGATTTAAAATGTCAAAAAAAGTGTTTTTTATTGTGTATTATTAATGGTCTTGTCCCATCAGTGAAATATTTAAAATATATCAGATTTACTCAGTATGATCCTATATACTGGCAAGTCTTTTTTTTTTTTTTTTTTTTCTTCTTGAGAGAGATTTTTTTTAACCATAGGGCTAGTGTGCTTGCTGGAGAGACAGAAATGAGGGCCACAAGAGAAATCCCCGCCCCCCCCCAGGGGTGACGGGCACACTGCAATCCCTTCTCCTCCATTCTCCTCTAGGATTTGGGGAATGCATGCACATCTGGCATGTTTTTTAAGCCACCAGGCCCGGGACTCTAACTGCTGTTGACTATGTGAGAGTCCAGTGACAGAACCATTATGCCATTTGCTGATGCCAATACTGGGAAGTCTTTTGGAGATTGTTTGTTGTTTTTAATTTTTGCTGTAGGATATGTACATTTGCCAGAGAGAGACAGAGAGAGGGAAAGTGAGAAATTACCCCCAGGGGTATGACCACGCCACAGTCCCTTCTCCATTCTCCTCTTGGGATTTTGGACATGCACATAATGTGGATATGGTGTGATTTTTCAAACTGCCAGGTCTGGGACTCGAACCACACAGCTGGCAATGTGGGATCCAGTGCCTTACCTGCTATGCCACCTACTAGCTCCAGTCTTAGAGTTGTTAAAGGAAGCTTTTGACTTTTTTTTTTTTGAGAGGTTTTTGCTATAGGGCACGTGCGCTCGCCAGATAGACAGAGAGAGACAGAGAGACAGAAAGTAGGAAATCACCCCCTGGGGGGGTGGCCACGCCGCAATCCCTTCTCCTCCATTCTCCTCTCGGGATCTTGGGCATGCACGCACATGTGCCCGGCGTGAGTTTAAGCCACCGGGTCCGGGACTCGAACCGCGGCCAACTACGTGGGAGTCCAGCAACATAGCCATTATGCTAACTGCTAGTCCCAGCTTTTGACATTTTATAAATTAAAGAAAAATACCTTTGTTTCACCATTTAGAACAGTCACTTTCATTTAGCAGCTAAGTAGAACTGTTACAGTTTTAGACAGTATAATTTTAAAGTTCTTGTTTACTAATATTAATTTCATAATACAGGGGTATTTGCATTTTTAAATTGGCTTGGGGCAAACTCCTGTTTTTAAAGACTTTATTTTTTTCTCCTGATTTCCCTGTATAAATATTCCCTGAAAGCGAGCTGCTTTGTTGTTGTTATTGTTATCTGGGGAAAAGGAACATTTTATATTATAGGTTGCCAAAGATACAATTTTTTTAATATACTGATCCTTGATCTTTCAGAGCAGTTCATACAGTAGATTTTACAGCTGACAAATACCATGTAGTCTCTGGAGCTGATGATTATACAGTTAAATTATGGGATATTCCAAACTCCAAAGAAATTCTGACATTCAAAGAACATACTGATTACGTGAGGTGTGGATGTGCTAGCAAACTGAACCCAGACCTCTTTGTAACAGGTTGGTGAATTCTTTTTTTTTAATCCTCCTGAAATAGATCGTCTTTTTGGGATATACTTTAGTGCTACTCTTGGACTCTTTCAGATGGAGTGTATAAAAATTTTTATAAAGGAATGTTTCTGATGAATCATCCAGTTCTTTATATTTTTTCTTCTTTAGTTAGTTGTTCATGTTTGTGCTTCAGATGTGTAGGAAAATATCAGGCTGTTTTGAAACTATAGTGGAAAGTCAGAACTATAATGGGTTTAGTTCCCTGGTTTTTAGAGAGCCTCCAGCGGTGAAGGAGTAAAGACAGTGCAGTTCAACTTTGGTGGGTGCCTGTACAAAGATTGCCAGATGATTCAATAGTGACCATGGTCTGAAGAGAGGAATAATTTCATATCAGAGCAAGGAAGAGTCTGTAGTGTAAGTAATAGTGTGTTTCCAAGACAGCCAGTGGTAGTGGAGGGATTGTAGCTACACTTGTCTTTTTAAAATTCCATCTAAGCTTATTTTTCTTTTAAATTGTATGTCTAGCAGGTGACGTGGTGGTTAAGAGTGCTGGACTCACACATGACCAACCACGGTTCAAATGCTGGACCTGGCGACTTGCTTTCTCACTTCCTCTCTCTCCCTTGCTCTGTCCCTCTCCGATCAAATTAAAATAAATAAATAAAGTTTAAAAAATTAGCTTTAAAAAGAAATGCGTGTCTGGTTTTACATATACACACAGTCAAACTTACGTAATACAAACATTGCATTTTAGGGTCATACGATCATACTGTGAAGATGTTTGATGCACGAACAAATAAAAGCGTTCTCTCTGTTGAGCATGGGCAGCCAGTGGAGAGTGTCCTGCTTTTTCCCTCTGGGGGTCTTCTAGTATCAGCAGGTATTTCTTTTAAAAATAGCTTTTGGTCAATATAGTTGGTCTTGAATCAGAGATTTCTTTACCAGTTGCTATTTATAATTTATCAGTGTGTAGTTGAGTGGCACATCTAAGTTTTACTGAAACATTTGCTAAGTGGGATTAGGAAGCAGTTACATTTATTGTGCACTTAGCTTGAGCCAGGCACTGTGTTGTTACGTACATGTTATCTAATGCCCTAGATGATGCTGCAAGGTAGTTTTCTCCCTATTTTACAGCTAAGGAAATCAGTGATTTAACTGATTTGTCCAAGGCAAAGTGTAAGTGGAAGATCTGAAATCTCCCAACTTGAGGCCTACATAATGTTAACCTTGTGCCATCTTCTTTGACCCCCCTAAGTCTAGGTCATCTTACTGTTATTCTGCCTAAGAGATCTGTAGCAGCATTTGGAATCAGGGTCCTTCAGATTTAGGATCAGGCTTGTCTCTAGTGATGAGACTCTCAGTTGAGATACCCTTACCAGCAAATTAGCTGATGGTGCTAGAGGAGGGGGTTCTGTGGAGTAAAAGGGGTGTTGATTTTTTTTAACAAGATAGAAGGAGGTTTTTTGGTTATGTTGAACACAGTGCATTTTTATAAGTATAATGGGTGAAGGGAATTGGCTTTTTTCATTTGTCAATGAAGTAAAAATGTGCTGACATTAGAGGAATGTGTAGAGAGAAAGTACAATTGAAAGCATATCTGTGCCGTGTGTGTAGCCTTTTTCCCCTTACTTCTAAAATACAGATAGAAATGACCTGTTTTGTACTCTTTTCCTGGTTG
>NW_006205205.1:0-19838 GCF_000334495.1 Tupaia belangeri chinensis | reverse complement strand
TGGTTGAGAAAGTAATGATTTAAGTTAAAAGTTAATTGATAACCTTGTCAGGCATACCTATTTTCTTGTTCTTTTGAGAATGGAGATAAGATTGAGTTGAACAGAGTGGAAACCTGTAGCTAATCACTGCCATTAGATAATTGTGTGACCTTGGCAATCCCTTAAGGTCCTTAGACCCTGAAAATGAAGGGTGAACTGGATCAGTCATTTCACACTGTGATCCCTCTGATGTGTTGTCACATGGGAGTGGAGAGAGAGGGATTGAGAGTTGGGCTCCAGCTCCGATTCCCTAGTTGGGGTAGATAGGAACCTCCCCATAAAAACATTTTCTGTTTTGTCTACTAGACTTAAATTATTTTGCCAGGCAGTTCTGTATGCTTGACAAATATGAAATTATTTAGTTGCCATAACAATTCTGTGAAGTAGGAAGTGTTGTTATTAGTCACGCAACCCAGTAAGTGGTAGAGACAGGATTTGAACCTGGCAATCTGGCTCCAGAATCCCTCACTCAGCCTCTGTGCTGTGTTGTGTCCAGTGAAAAATGCTTTGCAGATCTTTACAATTTAGAATATGAAACTAACAATGATTTATTTTTATAGGAGGTCGTTATGTTAAAGTCTGGGACATGTTGAAAGGAGGACAGTTGCTAGTGTCTTTGAAAAATCATCACAAAACTGTGACATGTTTATGTCTGAGCAGTTCTGGACAGAGGTTACTCTCTGGCTCCCTGGATAGGTTAGCATTTTAATTTTCTCCTTCATTACTATTAATGTATAAGTGTTACAACTTGAGAAAGTTGGTTACTGCAGCAGTATATAAGGTAAATATTCTGATGATTTTCATGAAAAAAGCGTTGAAAGTAGTTTTGATCTTTTATTTACATATAGCTACTTATTTTCTATCTTGACATGATTTGTTTTAACTTATGTGCTTAAGCATTGTTGTTAAATAGTAATTCTTTAAAATAATGTTATTTCGTAGTTTCTTTTAAAATTATTATTATACATAGGATTTGAAGTTTTCATAATGAATCTATGTATATATTTTATTTTCTGTAAAATTTAAAAGCCATAAGTGAATATTTCTATACATTAATGTGGTCCAAATACTACTATTTTAAATAAATACTATACTATTTTGTTGGTTAATGTTCTAGAACAGTACATGAGTACATATTATCTAATGACCTAGATGATGCTACAGGGTAGTTAGTTTTCTCCCTGTTTTATGTTTCGAAGATGATTTATGGTGAATTTTTCCTTTTTTTATTAGGAAAGTAAAAGTATATAGCACAGCTTCCTACAAAGTAGTCCATAGTTTTGATTATGCAGCATCAATCTTGAGTCTTGCACTTGCAGTAAGTATTTTTAATACTCTTTAAAGCTGTCACTAACCTTGCCTATTAAATGAAACTAAACTAGAATTTTAGGACTTTGGGTTTGAACAGTTTTCTTGCCATATTAAATATTCGAGTTAAGAAGATAGATAGGATATGTGACTCATCTTAATACAAGGGGCCTTAGATGTAAAGTTTGTATTCTGAAAAAACTATGGGTGAGTTTTAAAACATTTTTGCATCAAAATAAACTTGTAATTTAATTAGACTCTTCCCCAGACTTTTTGAAGTCACCTAATAACTTAGCATGAATTCAGATTTAGTTCCCACTCACTATAGTGCTTCAAACGAAGTTAGTGCTGTAGACGTTGTTAATATTAAGGGCAGGGCTTAATAAGTTGAGAAAAGCTCTCATTTAACTCAAGGGTATATTCTTTTATAATACTCTCGAAAGGCAAGTTGACTCTGAGCAGAAGAGAAGGTGGAGAGTAAAGGGGGCTATAAACCGAAGCGTGTCTCTTGTTTTGTTGATTGCGCTTTCTGATGTGCATACTGTCAAGTCGCGAAGAGCCACATGTGGGCAGGAAGGCATTTGAACGTATATCAAAATCTGAAATGGGAAAGAAAAACTTACTAAAAATATTTTATTGGACAAGATTGTAGAAAGTCATGCCACCCAGTAACCTTTGATGCTGTTAATTGTGTATTATTATACATTTTACCAGTGATATTTTATGAGTGTAAGTTGTGTCATGGCATCCTAAAGGAATTTTACTCTTTTTACATAGACTGTCTGTATATGAACAGAATGGTTGATCAAAACAGGATTAAGCAGTAGACATGTTAAAGGTGTTAATTTTGAAGTAAAAGGACGTAAGTTATGAGTTAGACTAACTTATTTTTCTAATTGCTGTTAGCATGAAGATGAGACAATAGTTGTAGGAATGACCAATGGAATATTGAGTGTTAAACATAAGAAATCTGAAGCAAAAAAGGATTCTCTTCCCAGGAGAAGAAGGCCTGCATATCGAACCTTTATTAAAGGAAAAAATTACATGAAGCAACGGGTATTTATGCATTTCTCATATTGTTTTAAATGGTGAAATCTGTTAAGGTAGACAGCTCCATCTCTGCTCATTATTTGGAAAGCACAGTTCACATGGCATTTAACTTATTTTGCTTTTCTCTGCATCAGAATTGCCTAGATTGCTAGATTTGGGACATGAGGAACAAGGACTACTTTATTTGTTCCTCTGAATTATAATGTTATTGTGCTTTACCATATTCAGAATAATGGTTTTATGCATTATCTGATTTGATTTTCTAAACAACCCCCCAAAATAGTAGTCAGTAGTGTCCACATCTGGCATCTGAGAAGATTGAGGTAGAAAGGAATAATGAGTGATTCAAAATTTTATTACTAGTATCCAAAATTGTTTGGACAAGGTCTCAGTAATTTGATTTCTTGTTTTATAGGATATTTCTACTAAATCATACTGCCTGCCATGTAAAGAGGATAGAAATGAGTAATTTTTGCTCAGAATCGTGACAGTTGCATGTGTTGTAGTTCAAAGTTAACAAGAGTAAGAACACGTTGGTGTGACACTATTCAATTTTCATTCACTCTACAATATAGTCAAATGAACATTATTTGTGATATAATTCAAGGACATCCTGTTTAAAAAACATAGTACTTCATTAGGAAAATATTTTGATTGGATACACATGTTGATTTTTCTCATTTATAAATTTACTTTTCAATACAGGATGACATTTTGATCAGTAGGCCAGCAAAGAAACATCTAGAATTGTATGACAGGGATCTGAAAAACTTTCGGATCTCTAAGGCACTTGACAGAGTCCTCGAGGTGAGTGAAAAGCATTTCTAAAAGCAGTTTTATTACTTGAGCAATTACTATGACTTAGAACTCTGACCATAAAAACTGACTGAAACTGGGACCAGCAGTTAGTGTAATGGCTGTGTCACTGGACTCCCATGTAGTCGACCGCAGTTCGCATCCCGGACCCAGTGGCTTAAAACTCACGCCGGGCACGTGTGCACGCGTGCCCAAGATCCCAAGAGGAGAATGGAGGAGAAGGGATTTCAGCATGGCCATCCCCCTTGGGGGGTGATTTCTCGCTTTCTGTCTCTCTGTCTCTGTCTGTCTGTCTGGCGAGCGCACGCGCCCTATAGCAAAAACCTCTCCAAAACAAAAAAATGACTCAAACTGGGTAATTTAGTGCAAGGCACTGATTTTTTACTTGTACTGTCTTGTACAAATTGACTCTCAAAATTTTTACAGCCCAGTTGTACAATAAAGACACCCGAGATTACAGTTTCCATCATAAAGGAGCTAAATCGAAGAGGAGTCCTTGCAAATGCCCTCGCAGGTCGGGATGAAAAGGAGATCAGTCGCATTCTTAATTTTTTGATAAGGTATGTTGTCTATCCATGGGACATTTGTATTTTTACACTTGAAGTTATTTATCACTAAGTGAGGGGCAATTTGTTTGGTCTTTGCAGAGACTAGCAAAACAATATAATTAGTCTTAAGGATTTTTTTTTTTAAGTTTGTAAGTTTCATTAAATAGAATTTTTGCTTTGTAGAAATCTCTCACAGCCAAGATTTGCCCCTGTTTTGATCAATGTTGCTGAAATAATTATTGGTAAGTAATTGTTAAAATTTGAAAATCTAAACATGCTTGCAACATATCAGATTCAAATTTGGAAATCGGCTAGATCAAAATACCTTATTTTCGTCAGTTCTCTGTTGGTGATTTTCTTGGAGAAAACAACAGTAATAGATGCAGTTTAAAATACAGTAAAAACAGTGGTATGACTTTTACATGGTGGGACTGGAGTTATTATAATTTTTATTAAGAACATATTTTTTGAAAGGTTTTATTTATTTCTTCCATGAGCAAGAGACACAGAGAGATAGATAGGCCAACAAAGACCGCAGTCCCAACAGAGTCATGAAGCTGTGACCCGTCTCTAGCTTTAGCCAGCTGTGTACTGTGGGCTTGTATGTGCCGTGTGTACTCGGGGGGGCTCTGAAGTGAATCTGCAGCCTTCTCATCTGGGTCCGCCTTGCAGAGCATCATGTTGTGCCACCATCTGGGCCCTTAAATAATTTTTTTCATAAGTATAACCACCATGACTGTTTCTTTAATGGGAAAATTCAAATAAGTCAAACCCCTCACCCTATATTTTCTGTAATTACTTTTCTTGAAATATACATTTTTCCCTGGCATGGTGGTTAAGGGCACTGGACTTGCACATGGCTGACTGTAGTTTGAGTCCGGGACCTGGTATCTTGCTTTCTCACTTTCCCTTTCTCTTTTGCTTTCTCACTCTGTCCCTTTCTGGTCAAATTTAAATAAATGAATTAAGTTAAATTAAAATAAAAAGAAAACTTTCTAAAGATGGTTGCTAGACTTTTTAAAATCATAAGTCGTAAAATAAATACAGAATTTTCAGTATCTTTGTATTTACTATTTTCATACTTTTTCTAACTTGCTTTTCACTTATTGTATAGAAAGATGTTTCTAGATAATGTATTTTCTCTCTTTTTTTAGATATATATCTGCCTGTGATTGGTCAGTCACCTGTAGTGGATAAAAAGTTTTTACTACTCCAAGGACTTGTGGAAAAAGAGATTGATTACCAAAGAGAACTTCTAGAAACCTTGGGAATGATGGATATGCTTTTTGCTACCATGACAAGGAAAGAAAGCACTTCTATATTGAAACATACATCTGATGGATTTCTAGAGAACAAGAAGATAGAATCATAGTGTCTGCTTAATAAGACACATAAGAACTCCTAATTTGGAATGGATTTGACTCCATTAACTGATAGAAAGAGAATCTCTTTGATATATTTAGAAAAGTATTTATGGGAGCAATTATATGGAAGACACTGGAATAATTATGATTGGAAGATAAGTACCTAGTTTAAGACATGGTTTTCCATGTAATATTTTGAATTATTTGATGGCATTTTCAGCTAGAAAATCTCAATTGTCTTAGTCATGATATATGTCTACCTTGGATGAATTGATACTAATTTTTTTTGGAGAGGTTTTCGCTATAGGGCACGTGTGCTCACCAGACAGAGAGAGACATAGAGACAGAAAGCGAGAAATCACCCCCCAGAGGGGATGGTCACGCCGCAATCCCTTCTCCTCCGTTCTCCTCTTAGGATCTTAGGCACACACGCACACGCGCCCGGCGTGAGTTTTAAGCCACCGGGTCTGAGATGCGAACCGCGGTCGACTACATGGGAGTCCAGTGACATAGCCATTACACTAACTGCTGGTTCCCAGTTGATAGTAATTTTAATACAGTGGAATTCTGTATGGACATTTGGGTAGGTATTCAGATGGGAGTTTAGAACCCTCTCTGGAGAGGGTTCCAACCAGGAATCTTGCCAAAGGAACAGAGCCTTTTTCTTTTTACTTTGGTCCTGGAAAAAAACAAATGCAAATAATAACAACGGAAAATTTTTCTTCACACTGATCAGTACGCTTGGGATTTCCAGTTTCCAGCTTAGTTTGCCTCCCCGCTCCTTGGTATCACTCCTTGGTATCAGATCACACACTCTGCCTCAGCCGTTGGTAAGACTGTGTCTGCTGCAGGTGCCACCCATCACTGGTCAGCTCTGGATGGCTGACACTGCTGGCCATGTATTCAGAGCATGACGCAGATGCGATACCTAAAAATTGTGCTGTCCGTCCCAAGATTTTCTTGTTATTTCTAAAATCTTGACCATCCTTATCAGAACAAGGTCTGCAGATCTAATTAGATCACTCTTTATTTCCTTTTATTCAATATGCATCTTTTCTACCAAGTTTACACCTTGCTTCAGGTCAGGGGAATGACAAAAATTTGTCATTTTTCTACTAATAAATAGCCATTTAGCCTATTATGTACATGTTGAAACTTATCTTGTAGCTTCCTAGGTCTCTGATAACTGATTTCTGTGATCTTTGTTCAGATTTTTTCCTCTGTTGTTTACAATTTTCTGTTTCAAAAATCCCCAACTGAGGGAACAGCAGATGGTGTAATGGTTATATTGCTGGATTCCCATGCAGTTGACCACGATTTGAGTACTGGACCCAGCGGCTTTAAACTCACACTGGGCATGTGTGCTCGTGTGCCCAAAATTCCAAGAGAATGCAGAAGAAGGGATTGCAGCATGGCCATTCTCCTTTTGCAGTGATCTCTTGCTTTCTGTCTCTCTGTCTCTCCAGCGAGCATACACACCCTATAGCAAAAATCTTAAAAAAAAAAAAAAAAAACAATGGAAACAGCATGCTTTGAAAAATATTTGTGTTTTTGAAGGTCCAGTGTAAATCACAATTTTTTTTATAAAGAGACTCTTATTTTATTCTTGGTTTTCTGAGATGTATTAATTCCTGTTGAATAGTCAATGGCTAGTGACCCTGAGCACAATGATTTCACAACTGCTACCTCTTTCACCTTCCCCCAGTCATTAGCTAATCTGTAAGGAAATAATGTCTTGAACGAGAAGAACTCTTAGTTGGTTTTATAATGGGAATCTCGTAATTTCAGATCTGTAAATTCAGGGTTGTTTTTTTTTTTTTTTTTTTGCTGGAGGGTATGTGTACTCACCAGGGACAGAGGGAAAGGAGAAAGCACCCCTCATCAGGATAAACTGCATGGTCAGCCATGTGGGATCCAGCTGTCCTGGCCACCAGTTCATGGAACCAGCCAGATATTTTTTAAAGCAGAAGAAATCAAGAGACATATGTGCTAGTATGTGTGTATGTCCAAAAATAGGGTCTGATTTTCCTTTCCTGAATTGAAGCAGTCATATAGCACAAAGGCTTATAAGAATCCTGGAGTTTGAGTCCCCGAGTAAATACGAGATTAGTCAAGGTCAGAAACTGTTTAGTAGTATTCTCATTTTGCATTAAATAGACTAAGGTAGTTAATTCACTCTTGAAGTCCCTGCACTTGAGTTCTTTGTCATCCCAGTGCTGAACTGGTCCACCTGCTGGCGGCCTCCACAGTGGAATTCCCTTGACAGAACCTCACAAGCATTGTTCTCAAATATATAAGGATTACAAATTCCCAAAAGATTAGGAAACCATCTCTGTCTCTTCATGTCTCTCTGATACAAACAGCATTCCCAGCCTCCCAGTTTCTCATACCAAGAATTGCATGATCAATCCCATTTCCAAACCCCTGTATAGAAGCGGCTCAGGCTCAAGTCAGGTGTACCGCTCTTAGTCCACCTAACTATAGCCAAGGGAGAAGGCGTGTAGCCACCAGTAAGTATTTTCTGGTGTCTAAATAGGCATGGCATCAGTGCTTTTGGAAATCCAGGGATGGTTTTTATATTAATTGAGACAAACCAGTATTTACTACTTTAAGTATTTAAACATAGTTGGCATATTCAGCATGTGACATTGGCTTTAAGAATCAAATTTTAAAATGCCTGACAGGCTGGCAGGTAGTGTGGTGATTAAGGTGCTGGACTCCCACATGGCAGACTGGTTTGAGTCCTAGACCTGGCAGCTTGCTTTCTCACTTCCCCCTCTCTCTTTCTCTGTCTCTCTCTGGTCAAATTTTAAAATAATACAATTAAATAAATAATTCTTTTTAAAAAAATGCCAAACATATTTTTAAGTTTGTGATTTTTAGTTGAAAGATATTTTGAAATGTTACTAAGTCTACAACTAAAGTGTCTCAGAGAACTTAGAAAGTAACTTTTTTTTTGTTTGTTTATTATAAGAGTTAAACACAGGGCCAGTAGGTGGCGTGGTGGTTACTGGTGCTGGAGCCCCACATGGCTGACTGAGGTTCAAGTCTCAGACCTGGCAGCTTTTGGTTTCTCACTTTCTCTCTCTCTGTGTGTGTGTCCCTCTGGTCAAATTAAAATAAGTAAGTAAATAAATAAAGTTAAATAAAATAATTCTTTAAAAAAGTTAAACACTTGGAAAAATTTTCTTGAAAAGCATTTTAAGTACTATTTAAAAAAGACTTAAATCTAGGACTGCTGGTTAAGTGGTTTAAAGGAATTTAAATTTTAAATGTGACAGTTAAACTTAGTCTGTTCAACATGAACGAATTCTGCCGAACATTTTTTTTTTTTTTTTTGGGGGTTTTCCTCTTATGAGGCCGGGGCCAGACAGACAGACAGAGACATAGAGACAGAAAGCGAGAAATCACCCCCCAGGGGGATGGTCACGCCACAATCCCTTCTCCTCCATTCTCCTCTTGGGATCTTGAGCACGCACGCACATGCGCCTGGTGTGAGTTTTAAGCCACCGGGTCCGGGACATGAACCGCGGTCGACTACGTGGGAATCCAGCGACATAGCCATTACTCTAACTGCTGGTTCCCCCAAACATTTATTAAAGGCTTCCTTCAAAGTGATTATTAAAATGCACTAGTTTTCTAAATGGAATGTTTGTAAGTTAAGCATAAGGACAGTTTAAAAATGTTTAACAAGTATATAAATAGTCTTGTATGGACTACATGCCCTTTTAGACACTGGAAAATGCTGTTGGTAGCTACATGCTTATTCCCTTGGCCATAACTAAGTGGACTAAGGGTGGTACACCTGACTGGAGCTGCTTCTGTATGGGGATTTGTAATGGGATTTATAATGAAGTTCTTGATCTGGGAAGCCGGGCATCTGGGAATGCTGTTTGTATCAGAGAGAGATGGGAGAGACAGAAGAGAAAGAAAGCAACCCTCAGTGGCTATGGTCATGCCATAGTCCTTTTTTCTACATTCCTCTTCTGTCAGAATTTTGGACATAAACATATATGTTCCTGGTGTGTTTTTCTTTGTTTTCTTTTAAATAACTTGTATTTCATTTTATTTCTTTATTATTTATTTATTTATTTATTTTAATTTAATTGTAGAGAGACAGAAAAGGAAAGTGGGAAAGCAAGCTGCCAGGTCCGAGACTAGAACTGTGGTTGGCCATCTGGGAGTCCAGTGCCTTGAACACCACAGCCCCTAATGGCCTCCCTTGGGGGCCAGTCCTATTTCCTCTACCTTTACATGCCATCACGATTTTGGGTACACAGGTACATGCATCTGACAGCTTGTCTTTCAGGCTGCTGGGGGAGGGATTCAAACTGCAGTCAGCCTGTGGGATCCGGCTTTGTATGTACTCCACTTAACCTCAGCATACAGGGCCTGCCTGGAACTAATGTGCTAGTTGAGGAAGCCGTTCAGTGAATAAGAAAATATAGTGGACAGATGGTGCTACATCATATCAACCATCAGGCCAGGTAGGGAGATAGGAAAAGTTATGTGAATTGCAGGGTTTTTTTGTTTGTTTCTTTGTTTTGCTTTTGCCAGAGGGCATGTGTGCTCCCTGGAGAGAGAGAGAAAGAGAATGAGAAAGCACCCCAGGTGGGGGTCATGCTGTAATTCCTTCTCCATTTCTTCCTCCAGGACTTTGGGCATGCATCCACATGAATCTGGTGTGTTTTTCAAGTCACTGGATCTAGGACTTGAACCTGGCGCAGCCAGCCATGTGGAATCCAGGTGCCTTAACCAACATACCACTGACTGGCCTGAGCAGTTTTAAGTAGAATAGTTAAGGGAGGGCTCACTGGGGTGACAAGTGAGCAAAGTTCTTAAGTGAGGGATCCTTATTGCTACCTAGAGGCAGAGTGCAAAGATCCTGAGGCAGAAACCTGTTTGGAGAGTTAGGAATAGCAAGGTGGCTAGTGTGGCTGGCATGGAGCAGGGGAAGGGAGGAAAGTACAATATGATAGTCAAAATGGAGGGCCAGCACAGCGTAATGGTTATGTCGCTAGACTCCCATATGGTCAACTGCAGTTTGAGTCCCAGACCCAGCAGCTTTAAACTCACGTCAGGAGCTTGTGTATGTGTGTCCAAGATCCTGGGAGAAGAAGGGAGGAAAAGGGATTGTGGTGTGGCCATTGCCCCTGGGGGATTATCTGTGTCTCTGTCTCCCTGTATCTCAGGTGAGCACACGCACTGCCGAACATTTTTTTTTTTTTTTTGAGAGGTTTTTCGCTATAGGGCGCATGGGGCTCGCCAGACAGACAGACAGAGACATAGAGACAGAAAGCGAGAAATCACCCCCCAGGGGGATGGTCACGCCACAATCCCTTCTCCTCCATTCTCCTCTTGGGATCTTGAGCACGCACGCACATGCGCCTGGTGTGAGTTTTAAGCCACCGGGTCCGGGACATGAACCGCGGTCGACTACGTGGGAATCCAGCGACATAGCCATTACTCTAACTGCTGGTTCCCCCAAACATTTATTAAAGGCTTCCTTCAAAGTGATTATTAAAATGCACTAGTTTTCTAAATGGAATGTTTGTAAGTTAAGCATAAGGACAGTTTAAAAATGTTTAACAAGTATATAAATAGTCTTGTATGGACTACATGCCCTTTTAGACACTGGAAAATGCTGTTGGTAGCTACATGCTTATTCCCTTGGCCATAACTAAGTGGACTAAGGGTGGTACACCTGACTGGAGCTGCTTCTGTATGGGGATTTGTAATGGGATTTATAATGAAGTTCTTGATCTGGGAAGCCGGGCATCTGGGAATGCTGTTTGTATCAGAGAGAGATGGGAGAGACAGAAGAGAAAGAAAGCAACCCTCAGTGGCTATGGTCATGCCATAGTCCTTTTTTCTACATTCCTCTTCTGTCAGAATTTTGGACATAAACATATATGTTCCTGGTGTGTTTTTCTTTGTTTTCTTTTAAATAACTTGTATTTCATTTTATTTCTTTATTATTTATTTATTTATTTATTTTAATTTAATTGTAGAGAGACAGAAAAGGAAAGTGGGAAAGCAAGCTGCCAGGTCCGAGACTAGAACTGTGGTTGGCCATCTGGGAGTCCAGTGCCTTGAACACCACAGCCCCTAATGGCCTCCCTTGGGGGCCAGTCCTATTTCCTCTACCTTTACATGCCATCACGATTTTGGGTACACAGGTACATGCATCTGACAGCTTGTCTTTCAGGCTGCTGGGGGAGGGATTCAAACTGCAGTCAGCCTGTGGGATCCGGCTTTGTATGTACTCCACTTAACCTCAGCATACAGGGCCTGCCTGGAACTAATGTGCTAGTTGAGGAAGCCGTTCAGTGAATAAGAAAATATAGTGGACAGATGGTGCTACATCATATCAACCATCAGGCCAGGTAGGGAGATAGGAAAAGTTATGTGAATTGCAGGGTTTTTTTGTTTGTTTCTTTGTTTTGCTTTTGCCAGAGGGCATGTGTGCTCCCTGGAGAGAGAGAGAAAGAGAATGAGAAAGCACCCCAGGTGGGGGTCATGCTGTAATTCCTTCTCCATTTCTTCCTCCAGGACTTTGGGCATGCATCCACATGAATCTGGTGTGTTTTTCAAGTCACTGGATCTAGGACTTGAACCTGGCGCAGCCAGCCATGTGGAATCCAGGTGCCTTAACCAACATACCACTGACTGGCCTGAGCAGTTTTAAGTAGAATAGTTAAGGGAGGGCTCACTGGGGTGACAAGTGAGCAAAGTTCTTAAGTGAGGGATCCTTATTGCTACCTAGAGGCAGAGTGCAAAGATCCTGAGGCAGAAACCTGTTTGGAGAGTTAGGAATAGCAAGGTGGCTAGTGTGGCTGGCATGGAGCAGGGGAAGGGAGGAAAGTACAATATGATAGTCAAAATGGAGGGCCAGCACAGCGTAATGGTTATGTCGCTAGACTCCCATATGGTCAACTGCAGTTTGAGTCCCAGACCCAGCAGCTTTAAACTCACGTCAGGAGCTTGTGTATGTGTGTCCAAGATCCTGGGAGAAGAAGGGAGGAAAAGGGATTGTGGTGTGGCCATTGCCCCTGGGGGATTATCTGTGTCTCTGTCTCCCTGTATCTCAGGTGAGCACACGCACAGCACACCCTAGAGGAAAAATTCTCTCTTAAAAAAAGAAGAGGGACTGGCAGATGGTGTGGTGGTTAAAGGCACTGGACTCCCACATGACCAACTGCAGTTCAGGTCCCGACCTGGTGGCTTGCTTTCTCACTTTCCCTCCCTCCCTCTCTCACTCTGTCCCTTTCTGGTCAAATTGAAAAATAATTAACTAAATAAAGTTAAATAAAATAAGTCTTAAAAAAGAGATAGTCAAAATGTGTTAGAGACTGGACCTGAGGTGTTTAAGATAGCGCTTTGGGGAGTTTTATAATGAGGGGAGCTTAAAAACTGGCCAGTGGCTGAAGGGATGTGGGGTCAAGGGGATTTTTTTTTTTTTTAATTAATGAGGTAGGATTGATAGGGTGTAAATTACACGGTTTGAAGTGTTCACCTCTATGTGTTCTGACTTGTACACATCTATGAAACCGTCACTGCAGCGTTGAGAGAAATCAGATGGAAGGGAGAACCCTGATGACTGACCACTAGACTCTGTAGAGCCAAAGGATTTTAGGAGTTGTAGGTTAGGAAAGGGACCAGTGTGGCAGTCCTCCAATGCACTCTTCATATCACAGCTGGAGAGGTCTATAGAAACACATGGAATCTCATCACTCCCAGGAGAGCGTGTATTAAAAAGGGAGACATAAAAGAACATGGTAACAAAATGGGGGGTAATGAAGGAGACGATGAAACTGAGACTCTTCTGCCCTTCACTTTAGTCCAGGCAGCTTCCAGCTCTTGGGTTTGGGATACGTGCTGGTTTTCTCCTTTTGAAGTTTGTTCATTGAAGACCTTGATTCAGAGCCTTTCTCCTCCTCTCTTTTTATGGACACTTCTTTCTCCGCTGTGTTTATTTTTGTTCATTTTCTTCTCAACTTTGGTTGATTAACAGTTCAAACACCCAAGTACTTTCCATTCTCACCTGTAAGAACTTGGGGGCAGGGACTCCTGCTGGGTACCTCACAGGTAAGTTTCAAGTTACTTAGCTTGGCATGGGATCAAAGTTGGGTTATCTCTCTTAAGGATTTTTTTTTTTATGTTGCTGGAGGGCATGTGCATTCTCCAGAGACAGACAGAGAGAGCCAAGGAGAGGGGGAGGGCATTTCCCAATGGGGCATGGTCACACCACAGTCCTCTGTTTCCCCATCCTGTCATGGTTTTGAGCTCACATACACATGCCCCATGGTTTTTTTTCTTTATTTTTTAAGAGAGATGTGCTCTCCAGAGAGACAAAGTGAGAACTCACCCACCCACCCCATCCCCCACAGGGGTATAGCCATGCCACAATCCCCTCTCCTCCATTCTCCATTTGGGATTTAGGTACACATGCATGTGCCACATGCACCTGGCATTGAGTTTCAAGCTGCCATGTCTGGAACTTGAACCATGGTTGACATTGTGGGAGTCTAGAATGTAACCCTTACACCACCTGCTGCCCCCCGCCAGCGTGTTTTTCAAGTCCCTGGGGCCAAACCATGGTCAGCTATGTGGGATCTGGCTTCCTTTAATCATCAGGCTATGGAACCAGCCCTCTCAAGGATTTCTAGTTTCTCCCATCTAGGTCCCAACTTTTTCCAGCTCTTTTCTGCACTGTCCAATACAGTAGCCCTAATGTGGCTATTTAAATTTGAATTTAATTGAAGTAAAACTAAGAATTCAGTTTCTCAATCATACTTGTCATATTCTGAGTGCTTAATAGTCACATGTGTGGGCTGACCCTGTGGCCTGTGGTTAAGGGAGCCAGATCCCACATGGCTTTGAATCCTGGCTCTGGCAGCTCAGCCAGACTAGATGTGTGCATGTGTGTCCAAAATTCTGACAGGATGGAGAAATGGAGGAGAAGGGTATGTGGTGTGACCACACCCCAATGGGAGGTACTTTCTCCCCTTCCGGGGCCCCCAGTCTCTGGTGAGGGCAAATACTCTCTGACAGTTAAAAAGAAAGCCACATATGGCTAGTGGTCACCATAATGAGCAGTGTAGGTAAAACATTTCCATCATTGCAGAAGGTTCTATTGGCCTTCGACCTTTGGAGAAGTTCAATGACTTCCTCGCTGGTACCCAGGTCTCCGTCTTTGACTTGATCTGAAGTACCTGCTTGGCAGCCACTTGATTTCACCAGCCTACCCAGCCAGGGTCTTGGTCCTTCCTGACTATATTAGTCAGGGTTTGCCAAAGAAATAGGACCAATAGGACATCAATATATCTGTATCTGTATAAGGGAATGTGATGGTTAATTTTACGTGTCAGTTTGACTGTTTTGAGGATTACTGAGAACTGATAAAGGATTATTTCTGGGTGTCTCTGTGAAGGTGTTCTAGAGATTGGGGTGTGAGTCTAGATGGAGTGGAGATTAATTGAATGGACATCGCCCAGTCTGCTGGGGGTCCCCCATAGAACGAAACTTCAATTTTTTCTGCCCTGGAACTGAGATATACTCTTCTGTTCTTGGACATCAGACCTCTAGGCCCTCCAGTTTTTGGACTCTAGATAATTTACACCAGTGGCCCTATGGGTTCTCAGACCTTCGGCCTTGAATGGAGAGTTGTACCATTGGCTGTTCTGGTACTGAGACCTTTGGACTTGGACTGAACCAGGCTAGTAGCATCCCAGGGTCTCTGGCTTGCAGACTACCTTTCATGGGACTCCTCAGCCTTCATAAACATGGGATCCATTTTCCCTAATAAATCCCCTCTCAGCTCTCTCTATATCCTATTGGTCTGTCTCTCTGGGGAATCCTGACTAATACAGGAGATTTGTTAGGGGAACTGGCCAATGTGATAATGGGAAGCTGGAGAAACGGAAGCTGGTGGTATGGCTCAGTCCAAGACCAAAGGCCTGAGAACCAGGGAATCTGTGGTGTAACTCAGCATGAGACTGAAGGCTGAGAAACTGGGGCACCACTGGGGAAAGCCCTAAAGTCTGAAGACCAGAAAGCCTAGAGTTTTAACATCCATGGGTAGGAGAAGAAGGAGGTCTCAGCTCTAGAACAGAGGGAGTGAATTCACCTTTCTGCTGCCATTTTGTTTCCACGCCCTTGGCCATCAGGTGATGCCTGCCTACACTAGGTAAGTGTGGATCTTCCTTATTTGCTCCTTTCATTTAAATGCCAGTATCTTCCAGAAACATCTTTACAAACATGCTCAGAAATAATACTTTAGAGGGGCTAGCAGGTGGCATGGTGGTTGGGGTGCTGGACTCTCACATGGCCGACTGCGCTTCAAGTCCCAGACCTGGTGTCTTTCTCTTCCCCCCACCCCCGGTAAAATGAAAATAAATAAATAAGCAAGCAAATAAAGTTAAATAAAAAATAATTCTTAAAAAAATAAATAATGGAGACCAGCAGGTGGCATAATGGCTACATTGCTGGGCTCCCATGTAGTCAACCGCAGTTCACCTCACAGGTAAGTTTCAAGTTACTTAGCTTGGCATGGGATCAAAGTTGGGTTATCTCTCTTAAGGATTTTTTTTTTTATGTTGCTGGAGGGCATGTGCATTCTCCAGAGACAGACAGAGAGAGCCAAGGAGAGGGGGAGGGCATTTCCCAATGGGGCATGGTCACACCACAGTCCTCTGTTTCCCCATCCTGTCATGGTTTTGAGCTCACATACACATGCCCCATGGTTTTTTTTCTTTATTTTTTAAGAGAGATGTGCTCTCCAGAGAGACAAAGTGAGAACTCACCCACCCACCCCATCCCCCACAGGGGTATAGCCATGCCACAATCCCCTCTCCTCCATTCTCCATTTGGGATTTAGGTACACATGCATGTGCCACATGCACCTGGCATTGAGTTTCAAGCTGCCATGTCTGGAACTTGAACCATGGTTGACATTGTGGGAGTCTAGAATGTAACCCTTACACCACCTGCTGCCCCCCGCCAGCGTGTTTTTCAAGTCCCTGGGGCCAAACCATGGTCAGCTATGTGGGATCTGGCTTCCTTTAATCATCAGGCTATGGAACCAGCCCTCTCAAGGATTTCTAGTTTCTCCCATCTAGGTCCCAACTTTTTCCAGCTCTTTTCTGCACTGTCCAATACAGTAGCCCTAATGTGGCTATTTAAATTTGAATTTAATTGAAGTAAAACTAAGAATTCAGTTTCTCAATCATACTTGTCATATTCTGAGTGCTTAATAGTCACATGTGTGGGCTGACCCTGTGGCCTGTGGTTAAGGGAGCCAGATCCCACATGGCTTTGAATCCTGGCTCTGGCAGCTCAGCCAGACTAGATGTGTGCATGTGTGTCCAAAATTCTGACAGGATGGAGAAATGGAGGAGAAGGGTATGTGGTGTGACCACACCCCAATGGGAGGTACTTTCTCCCCTTCCGGGGCCCCCAGTCTCTGGTGAGGGCAAATACTCTCTGACAGTTAAAAAGAAAGCCACATATGGCTAGTGGTCACCATAATGAGCAGTGTAGGTAAAACATTTCCATCATTGCAGAAGGTTCTATTGGCCTTCGACCTTTGGAGAAGTTCAATGACTTCCTCGCTGGTACCCAGGTCTCCGTCTTTGACTTGATCTGAAGTACCTGCTTGGCAGCCACTTGATTTCACCAGCCTACCCAGCCAGGGTCTTGGTCCTTCCTGACTATATTAGTCAGGGTTTGCCAAAGAAATAGGACCAATAGGACATCAATATATCTGTATCTGTATAAGGGAATGTGATGGTTAATTTTACGTGTCAGTTTGACTGTTTTGAGGATTACTGAGAACTGATAAAGGATTATTTCTGGGTGTCTCTGTGAAGGTGTTCTAGAGATTGGGGTGTGAGTCTAGATGGAGTGGAGATTAATTGAATGGACATCGCCCAGTCTGCTGGGGGTCCCCCATAGAACGAAACTTCAATTTTTTCTGCCCTGGAACTGAGATATACTCTTCTGTTCTTGGACATCAGACCTCTAGGCCCTCCAGTTTTTGGACTCTAGATAATTTACACCAGTGGCCCTATGGGTTCTCAGACCTTCGGCCTTGAATGGAGAGTTGTACCATTGGCTGTTCTGGTACTGAGACCTTTGGACTTGGACTGAACCAGGCTAGTAGCATCCCAGGGTCTCTGGCTTGCAGACTACCTTTCATGGGACTCCTCAGCCTTCATAAACATGGGATCCATTTTCCCTAATAAATCCCCTCTCAGCTCTCTCTATATCCTATTGGTCTGTCTCTCTGGGGAATCCTGACTAATACAGGAGATTTGTTAGGGGAACTGGCCAATGTGATAATGGGAAGCTGGAGAAACGGAAGCTGGTGGTATGGCTCAGTCCAAGACCAAAGGCCTGAGAACCAGGGAATCTGTGGTGTAACTCAGCATGAGACTGAAGGCTGAGAAACTGGGGCACCACTGGGGAAAGCCCTAAAGTCTGAAGACCAGAAAGCCTAGAGTTTTAACATCCATGGGTAGGAGAAGAAGGAGGTCTCAGCTCTAGAACAGAGGGAGTGAATTCACCTTTCTGCTGCCATTTTGTTTCCACGCCCTTGGCCATCAGGTGATGCCTGCCTACACTAGGTAAGTGTGGATCTTCCTTATTTGCTCCTTTCATTTAAATGCCAGTATCTTCCAGAAACATCTTTACAAACATGCTCAGAAATAATACTTTAGAGGGGCTAGCAGGTGGCATGGTGGTTGGGGTGCTGGACTCTCACATGGCCGACTGCGCTTCAAGTCCCAGACCTGGTGTCTTTCTCTTCCCCCCACCCCCGGTAAAATGAAAATAAATAAATAAGCAAGCAAATAAAGTTAAATAAAAAATAATTCTTAAAAAAATAAATAATGGAGACCAGCAGGTGGCATAATGGCTACATTGCTGGGCTCCCATGTAGTCAACCGCAGTTCAAGTCCCAGACCCGGTGGCTTAAACTCACACTGGGCACGTGTGTGTGTGCACCAAAGATTCTGAGAGGAGAATGGAGGAGTAGGGATTGTGGCATGACCATCCCCCTTGGGGGGTGATTTCTCACTTTCTGTCTCTCTGTCTCCCTCTTTCTGGTGAGGGCATGCGCCCTATAACAAAAACTTCCCCCAAAAAATAAAAAACAAAAACAAATAATGCTCTAGTAGCTCTTTGGATGTCCCTTAATCTAGTCAAGTTCACACCCAAAGTGAACCATTGCACTGGTTGTGGCCCCTGGCTCCTAACTTGTGGACCTTGGCCCTGAGCGCCCTAGAGCCATCCGAGTAGTAGTCTTTCTCACTGATTCTTGCTCTTAAACTCCTCCCATGGCTTGATTATTCAAGCCCTGCTGCTTTACATGAGCTCCCTGTGTATTTTCTCCAGCAGCCCATGAGCCACAGGTGGGGGAAGAGTTCCCTCAGGACTGCCGCTCCATGCTCTGCTCCCCTGGCCATGCTGGAGGTCCCTACCATGCTGGAGGTCCCTACCCACAGGTCCCTCTGCCCCCCAGAGTCCTGGGTGGTGCCCAGGTAGCATCATAGCTCACACACACACACATTAGCATTCTTCTGTTCCTTCATTTAAGAAAAGAACATTTCTAGACTATAGGTTGTGTGCCCTGTACTCCTGGGGTCTAGGATGATACTGGTGGAAGAGACAATCCTCATTTCTCTCAATGCTTCTTATGTTGGAGACAGACATACCATGCCCTAGAAGGTCTCGCCACTCTAGCGTTAGAAATGTTTAATATCCTCAAACACAGTGCAGTGCAGGCAGCTGCACATTCAGATTGGGATTCTCTCAACAGGACACCATGAAACAGGAAGAGTTCTAGGCAAATCACTGAAGACGATCTGTTTTCCTCAACCTCCTTGTTGATACTCCATGACCCTCAATAGCCGCCTACCTCCCCTTCTGCATAATACCTAATGCTTTCAGAATCATCAAGCCCTTTTCTCCCTCTCTACCAATCCAAAGTAAAAATAAGTTGGGTTCTTTTCATTATTGTTTATATTTTGGTGCACTTAAAATTTAAGTGCTGTAACTAATCGTGGACTTTGTCTTTGAAGTGAACATGTAAGAGAACTGGGGAGTGGGTAAGAGAGTTTCTGCTTTGAAAGCCCAATGTTTATAAAAAAAGCTCCACTCAACATAACCTTTTTTCCGGAGAGGTCTTTGCTATAGGGCATGTGCGCTCGCCAGAAAGACAGAGACATAAAGCGAAAAATCACTCCCTGGGGGGATGGCCACGCAGCAATCCCTTCTCCAGTCTCCTCTTGGGATCTTGGGCACACATACACACGTGCCTGGAGTGAGTTTAAGCCACTGGGTCCGGGACTTGAACTGTGGCTGACTCTATGGAAGTCAGGTGACAAAGCTATTATGTCAACCGCTGCTCCCCATAATCTGCTTTTGATAGTCTCTGTTGTCTTTGCAGGGAGACAGGATAAAAGGGAGATTGGAACAGAAAGCTTAGGGTTTCTTTAAGAGGGATCTTAAGTTTTAGGGGAGTAGGATCTAGCATGGAGGAGACTAGAAAGACTATTCTCAGTGGCTTCCAGGGGCGAAGGGAAGCAAATCTAGCTTCCTGGCTCTTGTTTGTCTAGCCTGGGCCCTGTCTAGATTTTTATTTTAATCTTTCCTCTTGATATTAGTAATTTCCAGAAAGATGCACAGAGAAGAATGTACATTAGGATAAAGC
>NW_006205204.1:0-1235 GCF_000334495.1 Tupaia belangeri chinensis | reverse complement strand
GTAAATAAAAAGTTTCATAAATGGAAATTAATAAGATATAATGCAAAATAGTTAATTGAAAAAAATTGTAATATACCACTGACAGTTTATGAGAGTTAAAACAAATAAAATAAAATAAATATTAGCTAGATCTCAATGGCATAAATAATCGTAAATAAAAAGTTTCATAAATGGAAATTAATAAGATATAATGCAAAATAGTTAATTGAAAAAAATTGTAATATACCACTGACAGTTTATGAGAGTTAAAACAAATAAAATAAAATAAATATTAGCTAGATCTCAATGGCATAAATAATCTACGGCATCAATTTGGCATATACAACATCATTCTGCACGTTAACTGTAAATATTTTTCTTTCAATCATCAATTAAAGAGTAAGAAAATTGGACCAGTTTTAGACAACAGATAAAAATTTTAATTTCCAGGGGCTAGCAGATAGCATAGTGCTTTAAGGAACTGAACTCCCACATGGCCAACCAATCATTGAGTCCTGAACTCAGAGGCTTGAAACTCATGCTGGGTACATTTGTGTGCATGCCAAAAATCCTTAAGGGAGAATGAAGGAGAAATTGTGGCATATCCATCCCGTCCCCCAAGGTTGATTTCTCATTTTTGGTCTCTCTCTCTGGAAAGTGCACACATCCTATAACAAAAATCTCTCAAAACAATGTTTGTTTTGTTTTGTTTTGTTTTTAATTTCAGAAGTAGTAATGTAGTGTTAGAAATGACATAATATATCTAACTGGTTCATGTCAATAATTAATAACATATTATTAGACACCTTCTAGACAGGTATAAGGACTGGGAAAATGAGATTGTGTGTGTGAGAGTGGGCTTGACTCTGAATATAGAATGGGCCAATGTGAATTTAGCACCATGCAGCAAAGTTGTGGTAAGTGGACTTCAAATTACTATAAGGTAACCTTGGGGCTAAGGGTGATACTGCTCAAACTACCTACATCGATTTCATTAAAAAGTGCACAAGCAGACCTTGGTAAAGTTGAACAAGCCTGGCTAAATTATGTTCAAGCAGAGAATCTTTGTCAATACAGACAGAATTATTTAAACAAAATTTAAAACATTTTGGAACAGACAGATGGTGGCAAAATGTAAAACACAATGCCCCATGGTGGTAACTTACATGGAAACATTTCTGGGGTTTATGTCTAGAGACATACTTGAATAGGCTGAGCATATGTCTGCTGTGGTCCAAGGCTTGCTGAGTGTGAGA
>NW_006205203.1:9161-11118 GCF_000334495.1 Tupaia belangeri chinensis | reverse complement strand
ATTTTCATCTAATTTAGCTAGAACTATAAAGGCCTATTGTATATTCACTATTATTACTGTAAATACAGAAAGATACAAACTAACATTCCTCACTGCAAAGCACTGATCATTTCTAAATTTAAAGTAAAACAGCATAAACTTTCTTTAACCCCCAAATTAAAGTCTCATTTCAATAAACTTATTGCTAGTTTGATAATCAAATGGTATGGTTGTGTTTTTATCCAAGTGATCATGGGTCCCATTCTACACAAGCAAGATATTGCCCCCTAAACATCTTTGTTTATAGAATGAACCTCACCAATCTTATCCTCAAGACACATTTCTATTAATGCATTGGTAACATGTAATGTTTGGTACTTATTTAGTGATTCTTATCATACTGAACCCCAAATACTCTGACATCCTTTACAAAAGTTTATTGAATTCAAGTCCCAGTTATCTGGGTCATGATGAGTATGGACTGTATTTTGAAGGTAATGAAAGAATTGGTGAAAGTTTTGGTTTAGGGTCAACGATTTTGTGATGTGGAGAAAGGACTAGCGTGCCCAAGATCCTGAGAGGAGAATGGAGGAGAAGGGATTGCGGCGTGACCATCCCCCCTGGGGGGTGATTTCTCGCTTTCTGTCTCTATGTCTCTCTCTGTCTGTCTGGCGAGCGCACACGCCCTACAGTGAAAATCTCTCAAAAAAAAAAAAAGTTTATTGAATTCAAGTCCCAGTTACCTGGGTCATGATCAGTATGGACTGTGCATTGAAGGTAATGAAAGAAATGGTGAAAGATTTTGCTGTAGGGGCAACGTTCTTGTGATGTGGAGAAAGGACTAGAGGACTGAGGTGGTCAAGAATAGAGACTGGTTATGGGGCCTGATCTATAAGAGAGGCCTCTTGATGAAAAGAAAGAAATGGGCTCCAGAGACTTGAACTTCATCTGAGGGGTCACAGGTCTCATCTCCATGGTAGATAAAGCACTCATTGGCACCTGCTGGCTTACATCAGATTGGCCCCCATCTTCCAAACTGCAGTAGCTCCTGAGCCCTCTGAACCATAGCTAGTTGACATGTGAAATAGAGAGGATGTCCACCTCTCTACTGCTCTCATGGGAGTTAAATGAGATAGCTTCCATACACGAGGTTTGATGTACTACCTGGTAACCCACAGGTGAACAACAATGAGTGTTTTTATGGGCCTCACTGTCCCCACTTGAGAGAAAATCCCTTACTCCTCACATACGCACTGATATCCTAGCCCCTGGTTGGGCTCCCAACACCTGATAGCTATGGTCTCAGGGTGAGGCTCCCCAGCCTTGGTGCCATGGACATTTGGAATTTTGTTGTGGGGACTGTCCCATGATTTCTAACATGTTTAGGAGTACCCCTAGTGACTAGCAGATGGTGTAGTGTTTATGTCTCTAGATTTCCATGAAGTCGACCATGGTTCAAGTCCTGGACCCTGTGTCTTCAAACTCATGCTGGATGCATGTGGATGTGTGTCCAAAATCCCAAGAGAATGGAGGAGAACGGACTGTGGCAAGACCATCCCCCTGGGGAGAAACATCTCATTTTCTGTCTCTTTGTCGGTCTCTTACTGTCTGGCAAGCACACACACCCTATGGCAAAAATCTCAAAAAAATAGAATGTCCCTAGCCTGCAACCACAAGGTTTCTAGTAGCATCCTCCCACCCCCGCTACAGTAGTGACAATCAAGACTGTCTCCAGACACTGACAAATGTCCCCTTAGGGGAAAAATCAGCCCTGGTTGAGTACTGCTGGTACAGGGCATAGTCTAAAACAGCCCTGATCAGTAGGAATACAACGTGGCCCACACATGGAATGTGAGAGAGCCACAATGGAATTTAAAAGTTCTTGGAGGTCGCTGGACTCCCATGTTGTTGACCGTGGTTCAAGTCCTGGACCCAGCGGCTTAAACTCACATCGGGCATGTGTGCATGCTTGACCAAG
>NW_006205203.1:7249-9092 GCF_000334495.1 Tupaia belangeri chinensis | reverse complement strand
CTCTCTGTCTCTCTGTCTTTCTGGCAAGTGCACACGCCCCATAGCAAAAACCTGTCCAAAAAAAAGAAAAAAAAAAGTTCTTGGTGTTCATGTTAAAAAAGTAAAAAGAAACAGGTGAAATGAATGTATAAATTGTACTGTTTTATCCATAATATTATCATTGTCACATATAATCTATATAAAAATGAATAGCAACTTCATTTCATCTCTGGTAATCTTTGAGCTTGCTGTGCATTCTTGGCCCTCACAGCACATTTGATTTTGACTTGCCATTTCACAAGTTTCACAACAGCTCGTCAGGGCAGGGGCTACGACACTAGACAGTGCAGACATTTTCTTTTCCTGTATTTCCCTTCATCATTCTCAATCTTAATAGTTTTGTATTTTTAATGACATACCAGCAATGCCACTATAAGACTTACAGAGTTCATTTTTATTGAAATGAGAGCAGGCAGAAAGAAATTAGAAACAATTGGTCTCTGTCCTATTCTCATTCCATGTGGTCACTGCTGCCGTGGTTGGCCTAAACTCAACTTTAATGTTGCTGCACTCCTCTCCTCGTGCCTCTGCTGTGTCCCTTCCTTGTTCCCTGAGGCCTATCTCTGCATCACACCTCTCTATTGGCAGACCAACATCATCCTTCTAGAATCCTTTCCATGTACATGGAGATAGTCAGAGAGTCTCCTTGGGAGAACTGTCAAAATCTTCAATGGGGGACCAACAGATGGCATAGTGGTTACATCACTGGACTGCAGTTCAAGTCCTGGACACGGTGATTTGATACTCACACCGGTGCACATGTGTGCATGCTCAGATCCTGGGAGGAGAATGGAAAAGAAGGGGTTGCTATATGGCCATTCCCCTTGGTGATTTCTCACTTTCCCTCTCACTATTTCTGTCTCTCCCTTTCTTGTGAGTACATGTGCCCTAAGGCAAAAATATCTTATTTAAAAAAAAAAAATCTGGAACAGGTCTGCGGGCAATTTTTTTTTTTAATGAGTAATTGGTGTAATCGAGCATCTTGAAAAGTAGCCACAAATTCTGTTAGAATAATTACAATAGATTTGCACAAGAGTAACATATTGAGTGGATATATAAAGTTTAGAATCAAAGAGTAATTTCATACCGTGCTGCTAAAGAAAGCAGTTGCATGTCTAAATAAAAATATCTAGACATGAAGTGATTTTATATAATAATGCTTTTGGGAAACGAGGTTGTAGTAGGTGTTTATATTTGAAAACTAAATTTGGGGGCAGCTTTTGGTCAAAACTCAGATATTCCTCATGCCTATTATAATATCATGATTCTCTTAAGTAAAGGCAACAGTAAATAAACACACATGTGTCTACTTTCCTTGTCGAACAAAAGCTGCAAATGGCTCTTGAACTTTTTCTTTCAAATCTTCTTCACTCAACTCCTAATGCACTCTTACTGATTTTTGTGTTTCTTCACAAAATTGATCATGCTGAACAAAATATTTGAGGACCTAGCATCCAAGTTGATCAGGAATGGTTTATCAGAAGGGATGATAACTTCACCTATCTTTCCTGCCCTTGTTTCACATTCTTAAGTTTTGAATATAACAATTTATATTCATAGTTTCTTTTTTTTTTAAATTTTTATACACATTCAATCATATTGTTTAGCTTACAATGTGAACATTTCAATATGTGAACATTTCTCCCCAGTCCAGTTGATCAAAATATCTACAACCAATAACACCACACCTCCCCATCCCGTCAATACTCTACCTCCATATTCCTTCTCCAAAGGTCCTTCCGTAGGCCCCACTCTTCCACACGCACCTCATATGGCATTCACACCCATCTCTTGTGTTTCTACA
>NW_006205203.1:3505-6346 GCF_000334495.1 Tupaia belangeri chinensis | reverse complement strand
CAAATGGTGCTCCACAGTGGCTGGACCAATTCACATTCCCACCATCAGTGTAAGAGAGTTCCCCTTTCACAACACGCCCACCAGCACTTGTCATTTTTTGTTTTCTTCATCTTAGACATTCTGACTGGGGTTAGGTGATATCTCATTACTGTTTTGATCTGCATTTCTCTTACAATGAGGGATGCTGAGAATTTTTTCATATGTCTTTTAGCTATTCTTATGTCATCTTTAGACAGTGGTTTTTTCAACTCATTCTCCCATCTTTTAATAGGATTGATTGTCTTTTTCCAGAACAGTTGCTTGAGTTCTTTGTGAATTCTGGTTATCAGTCCCTTATCTGACACATAGTTTACAAAAATATTTTCCCATTCTGAGGGCTGTCTATTCACACTAATCACTATGTGTTTCGCCATGCAGAAACTTATTAGTCTTATGTAATCCCATTTGTCTATTTTGGGGATTATTGACTGTGCATTGGGAGTCTTATTTAAGAAGTATTTCCCTACCTCAATGTCTCCCAGAGTTTCCCCAGTGTTTTCCAGGAGAAGTTTTATAGTTTGAGGTCTTAGGTTTAGATCCTTGATCCACCTTGACTTGATTTTTGTCAAAGGTGAGAGGTAGGGGTTCAGATTCATCTTTCTGCAGGTGGAAACTCAGTTTTTCCAGCACCATTTGCTGAAGAGGTTTTTCCTTTCCCAACTGATTGATGTACCACTTGTCAAGATCAGTCGATTGTATATTTGGGAATTTATTTCTGGGGACTCATTTCTGTTCCATTGGTCCACGTGTCTGTTTCTGTGTCAGTACCATGCTGTTTTGATGACCACATCTTTGTAGTATATTTTTGGTCAGGAAGTGAAATGCCACCCACTCCACTTTTCTTGTGTAGAATTGCTTTGGAAATTTGGGGTCTTTTATGATTCCAGATGAATTTTATGATTGTCTTGTCTAGATTTGTAAAGAATGTGTCTGGTATTTTGATTGGAATTGCATTAAATATGTAGATTAATTTGGGTAGAATTGCCATTTTGATTATATTAATTCTTTCAATCCAGGAACATGGGATGTCCTTACACTTTTTTGTGTCATTTTCAATTTCTTTTTTTAGCTTCTCATAGTTTTCCTTGTGGAGGTCTTTAATTTCCTTAGTTAGATTTATTCCTAAATATCTTATGCTTTTGGTGGCTATGGTAAATGGGATAACATTTTTCAGTTCTATCTCAGTCTACCCATTATTCGTATATAGAAATGCTATCAATTTATGTATATTGATTTTATATCCTACAAATTTACTGTAATCATGTATTACTTCCAGTAATTTTTCCATGGAGACCATTGGGTCTTCTAGGTATACAATCATGTCATCTGCAAATAGAGAGAGTTTCACCTCTTCTTTTCCTATTTGAATGCCTTTTATTTTTTCCTCTTTTCTGATTGCATTGGCAAGGACTTCCAGTACTATATTAAAAAAGAATGGAGAAAGTGGGAATCCTTGTCTTGTTCCTGTGTTTACTGGGAATGCTTTCAGCTTTTCTCCATTCAGGATGATGTTTGCTATGGGTTTTTCATAGATGGCTTTTATTGTGTTGAGAAATGGCCCTTCTATGCCGATTTTGCTGAGAGTCTTGACCATGAAGGGATGTTGTATCTTATCAAAAGCTTTTTCTGCATCAATTGATATGACCATGTGGTTTTTATCTTTATTCCTGTTAATATGATGTATTAAAATTATGGTTTTGCATATGTTGAACCAACCTTGCATTCCTGGAATAAAGCCTACCTGATCATGGTGTATGATCTTTTTTATAAGTTGTTGGATATGATTTTCTAGCATCTTGTTGAGAATCTTTGCGTCTATATTCATCAGAGACACTGGTCCATAGTTGTCCTTCCTCATCCTGTCCTTATCGATTTTAAGGATAAAGGTGGTAGAGGCCTCATAGAATGAATTAGGGAGAGATTCACCCTTTTTAATCTTTAGAAATAAAGAATGGTGGTTAACTCTTCCTTGAAAGTTTTGTAGAATTCAGAGGTGAAGCCATCGGGGCCTGGGCTTTTCTTGGTTGTGAGGTTATTTATTACTGATTCAATCTCCTGGCTCATTATGGGCCTATTCAGACTTTCTACATCCTCCTGGCTCATTCTTGGTAGATTATATGTGTCTTGGAACTTGTCCATCTCATCCAGACTGTATTGTTTCTTAGCATATAGGTGGTCAAAGTATCCTTTAATGATGTTTTGATTTTCTACTATGTCTGTGGTTATATTACCAGCTTCATTGCAGATTTGATTCACCTGGCTCCTTTATCTCTTCCTCTTAATAATCTCACTAGTGGTGTATTGAGTTTATCCATTAAAAAAACCAGCTTCTACTTTCATTTATTTTCTGTATAGTACTTTTATTTTCCATTTCATTAATTTCTGCTTGGATCTTTTTCTTTTTTCCTGGGTTTTTTTTTTTTTTTTTTTTTTTTTTTTTTAATGTTTTTGCTGTTGCTTTTCCAATTCTTGGAGGCATGATAGATAGGTAATCCATTAGTCTTCTTTCTGTCTTCTTCTTATGTGCACTAATTGCTGTGAACTTCCCTCTTATGACTGCTTTATCAGTGTCCCAAAGATTATAAAAACTCGTGTTCTCATTGTCACTGGCTTCCATGAATCGTTTGATTTCAGTCTTTACTTCTTTAGTAGTAGTGGAGTCATTCAGAAGTAGCTTATTTAGTTTCCATATATTTGGGTATTTTTGAGGTTTTTTTTTTTTTTTTTTTTTTTAAGTTAAGATCAAGTTTAACTCCATCATGGTCAGAGAAGATGCTGGATATAGTTTCTATGCCTCTGAAT
>NW_006205203.1:0-3249 GCF_000334495.1 Tupaia belangeri chinensis | reverse complement strand
TTTCCTTCACATATTTGGGTGCTCCTGTGTTAGGTACATAGATATTTATAAGCGTTATATCTTCTTGATCTATAGAGCCTCTTACTATGATATAGTGCCCTTCTTTGTCTCTTTGAACGGTTTTTGTTTTAAAGCCTATTTTGTCAGAAATTAGTAGTGCAACTCCAGCTATTTTTTGGTTCCCATTTGCATGGAAAACCTTTTTACAACCCCTCACTTTCAGTCTATTTATGCCTTTCTCCATGAGGTTGGTTTCCTACAGGCAAAAGATAGAGGGCTTCTGGGTATTTTTTTTTTAAATCCATTCAGCCAGTCTGTGTCTCTTGAGTGGAGAATTTAATCCATTAACATTCAATGTTATTATCGATGTTAAAGGATCTATACCGACATTTAAGTTGGCCATTGTCCTAGTTGCCTGTTATTTCTTTGTTTCTGGCTGTTGATTCTTTAGTTTTTCTGGAACAGTACTTTTCTTCAGGGTTTCTTGAAGAGCTGGTCTGGTGTTGGCAAATTCTTTCAGGTTTTGTTTGAGAAGATTTTAATCTTTTTTTCCCATATGCAGGATAATCTTGGATATAACAGTCTTGGTTGAAATTGTTTCTCTCTTTGGGTACCAGCAGTTGGTGTAATGGCTATGTCATTGGACTCCCATGTAGTCAACTGTGGTTCGCGTCCTGGACCCGGTGATTAAAACTCACGCTGAGAGAGTGTACGTGTGTGCCCAAGATCCCAAGAGGAGAATGGAGGAGAAGGGATTGTGGCGTGGCCATCCCCCCCTGGGGGGGGTGATTTCTCGCTTTCTTTCTCTCTCTCTCTCTCTGTCTGTCTGGCGAGCGCATGTGCCCTATAGCAAAAACCTCTCCCCCCCCAAAAAAAAAGAAGTTAAAAAAAATTGTTTCCCTCTTAAAACTTTCAATATGTCTTCCCATTCTTTTCTTGCTTGCATTGTTTCCATTGAGAGGTACAGTGTTAGCTTAATGGTATGGCTTTCGTAAGTCACTTCTCATTTCTCTCTTGCCAGTTTTAGTATCGTATCTTTACATGTGGTCTTAGACAGTCTGGCTAAGATGTGCCTTGGGGAAGATCTTCTGGGGTTGATTCTATTTGGGATCTTTTGCATTTCTTGGGTCTGTATGGTTGAGTGCCTCTCTAGACTTGGGAAATTTTCTTCCAGGATTTCATGGAATAGATTTTCCATGCCATTATTAGTTTCTTCACCTTCTGGGATGCCAATTATTCTAAATTATCCTCGTGTATTTTTATTATTTTCTTGATCTTTTTGGTGTTTTTTCTAGGTCAGACGTTTTATCTTCTACATCAGAGATTCGATCTTTGGCATGGTTTAATTGGCTCTTAATACTTTCAAGAGAGTTTTCTATTTCCTGTATTACAGACTTTATCTCTAATAGTACCACCTGATTCTTTCTCAGAGTGTCCATTTCTTCTTTCATATCATGGAAGGACTTCCTAATTTCCTGTAGTTTGTTGTCTCTTTTCTGTTCCAACTCACAGAATTTGGTCACCATGAATGTTGGAAATTCTTTGTCATTTTGGTAATGTCCTCTATATTTTGAGAGATCAGGGGAAGTTCTGTTTTCCTTTGTTGGAGACATATTTCCTTGTTTACTCAGACCTGAGGCTCTTCTTCTACTTCTAGCCATTGGAAGATGTATTCCCTTTTGAAAACCTCTTAGGGGAATGTTTCTCCCACTAGGAGTAAGTGTGTTTCCTTTTGGCTGGGAATTGGTGTTTGCTGAAGTCTCTCTTCTGTTGTTTTTACCAATGTGCTCTCAAGAGGGGTACTCTACTGAGGTGTCTGAAAAGCAATATCTCCTTTTTCACAGGTGAATCAGTACAAGGGAGGATCCCAGAGAAACTTACCTTAGTAGGGAATTTCAGATATCTGATTCTAGACCTCTGTAGTCCCTCTGGCGGGGTGGAAAATGAAGAGGAGAGGACAATATGAGATGAAATAAAAGACAACAGAGAGAAATAAAGAAAAAGTCACACACCGCATGGCTTCACCTGAGATCTGTGGATGCACAATCCTTCTGCAAGGCTATTTGGTTAACTTATGCTCAAATAAACAGTTTCTTGCTGAAACCAGCAGCCACCATCCCCCACCTGAGCCTATTCTTGTGCATAGCCAGTAGCCTCAGTGGACTATGGAAAAGGTTGTCAAGGTGTCTGCCCTTTGGCAGGTCTCCAAGATTTCCTCAATTTTCTCCATCATCACCTTCTCTCACCTCCATGTCCATCTGTGTTGAAGTGACACTGATTGTGGACCTGCATTCTTGGCTGTCATTAGCAGTGGTTGGGTTTACATCTGAGAGTAACTATGGTTCAAAGATGGCCCTGATTAAATTCGTAGAGAGGAGGAACCTGTGATGGGCTCAAGCCAAACAATGGCAAAAGAGTTACTGTCCCATTTTGCTCTGCAGATCCCCTTTGTGCCAAACTTAAAATTATACATTGTTAAGCTCTTGCAAATTCTATACTTGGGTTAAAATTTCTGTCTTCTTTCTATCAAGTACTGACATTTGTTCACCACTTATTCATGATACAAGGATTTTGTCCGCATTCTTGAGAGGCCTTATGCCTGCTGTTTTTCCTTTGCCATTCTGGCCTCAGTAATTCCAAAGCATAATGTACATAAATGATGAGTGACCCAAACTGACCTACCAGTGAACAGGGTGGAGCAGAGGCTTTGGGTGCCCCTCACATCCTCTCAGCACTCACTGGTCCAGTACATTTGATGCCATCCTACTGCACACACACACCCCTCTCTGCCAAAGAGCTTCATTTTGGCAAAGAATGGGGCAAGCCAGAAGGGACAAGGAGCTTATGCCCAGTTATAGCCCTGAGTCAATGGTACTTGGAAAGCTGGAGGACAAATGCTCCAATGCTTTTTCCCCTGCGGGGGATAACTCTGAAGCAGGCTCTGTTATGTTATGGTATCCAGGGTTCCCTAATGGGATGGTAGCCCAGGACCTAAGGTGAAACTTTCCTCAGTACTACAGTTGTTGTTGACCCTCCCTACACACTCACACCTGAACTCCTCTGTTGTATTCCTCAAATGAACTCCTTGAACTTAAATCCCAGGCTAATCTGCTTCTGGGTCTGTGCTAAATTTGATATTTTGTTTCTTTGCAAACACTATCCATAGAGAGAGATGATAAAATATTATTTTAAATTTTTTTAAATTAAAATAGTTTTTATTGGGACCAGTGGGTGGCGTGGTGATTAAGG
>NW_006205202.1:15118-15753 GCF_000334495.1 Tupaia belangeri chinensis | reverse complement strand
CCTATTTTTCTAAAAAAAATTAAAAAACAAAAAACAACAAAGTAATTGAAATGCAAACATATTAATTTCCATAATCTCTGTGGATGCTTTCCTGCAACATAACAATAGAAGTAAGTAAGGCCAACAGAAAGCACATAATGTATAAAGGCAAAAAATGTTACCAGCCTCACAAAAAGCAAAAGAGATTTACAAACTATGCTTTCAAATGTATATAAATGGATACCTCAACAAGAACATTTCATCCTTCCATCATATAATTATAATAGCAATTCCTCAAACAATAGTTATGTAGAAGCAAGCAAATCCCATTCAAGATTTAAATCTTTTAAAACAGTTTTCTGGGACCTGCAGTTGTCATAGTCATTTATTGCTGAACTCCAACATGGCCAAATGTAGTTCTAGTCCCAAACACGGTGTTTTGAAACTAATGCCGGGCAGGTGTGTGTACATGTCCAAGAGAATAAAGAAAAAGAGATTACAGCATGACCATTCTCTTTGAGGTTGATTTCTCACCTTTTCTCTCACTGTGTATGTCTATTCTCTCTCTCACTCACAAGCACACATGCCCTAAGGCAAAATCCTCTACCAAAAAAAAAAAAAAAAAAAAATAAAGTTTGCTTTAAACATTAACATGT
>NW_006205202.1:8232-10502 GCF_000334495.1 Tupaia belangeri chinensis | reverse complement strand
TTGGGGGTGTTTTCTCTCTCTCTCTCTCTCTCTCTCTCTCTCTCTCTCTCTCTCTCTCTCCCTTTTTTCATCACATTTTTTAAAATTTTTGATTTGACTTTTACTTAAGTCTGATGATGGCTTATTTTACATATGTATGCTGATAGCATATCCTGTTTAGTTTAGTCCTTTTAATAAGCTAGCCAAAGCACCATTAGCAATAATGCATATACTGAAATTCTAGTTTTTATGTGATTTTGAACAGTTGTCTAAAGATAATTATGAAATATAACTTAGTCTGACTTAGATCATGAAGAATTCAAGAGCCAGCATGTAGCATGGTAGTTAAGGCACTGGACTCCCACATGGCTAACTAATTCAGGTCCCAGACCTGTTGGCTTGCTTTTTCATATTCTCTTTAGTCAAATTTTAAAACTAAAAAAAGAAAAATCATGATTAAATTAAATAAATAACTCTTTAAAATGTATTCAAAAGTAAAATTTAACTTGATATTAAATCTCAACATGCTGATTTTCTAAAGCACCTGATCTTACAAATCATTTATAAAGTATGCAAAATGCTCTTCATTTGATAGTAATATATTTTTTATTTGATAGTATACTCAAACTACACTAATATGTCTTTCAATAAGTAAAAGATAGTGTTTCAGAGAATTCTCTCCCTGAGCACCCTATACTCATGTGTACCCCTCATATGGGGCTGGTTGGGACTGGGGGGTGAAACATGGCATAATGATTTTTGGTTTGGGTGTGGTATCTATCTTTCTCATCTCTTGGTATCCCTTGACCATGAAATATACAAATAAATAAGCTTTAAAAATGTTACTTTTTGAGTCAGTCAAGAGGCATGGTAGCTAAGGCAGCTAGATTTGTCATGGAAGAGTGCAGGGTTCAAGTCCCAGACCTAGCAGCTTGAAAAATATGCTTGTCATGTGTACACATGTGCCCAAAATCCCAAGAGGAGAATGGAGAAGAAGGGATTGTGGCAAGACCCTCCTCTTTAGGGAGTTATTTTTCACTCTCCCTCTTTTTCTTTTTATCTCTTGAGCTCTATAACACAAACAACACATCCAATAGCAATAACAAAAAAAGTTAAAGCCTAAAGAAAAATGTTTTTATTTTCACCAACATGTGTTAAGCAAAAATAACTTATGGAGAACATGTACATGGGTAGTGTGACATATGTGCTCATCAGTGTTTCTCTGTGATGGTGAGCTGGGAGTGAGGCTACACATACACAGGAAAAAAATTGCTTTACATGGGTCATGGAGAAAATATGACACATTTCTGATTAAGTAGTTTCAGAACATAGTAAGCAACACTTTAAGGGGATCCCCAGTGACCCACTCCCTTATACAATACCGTATGGGAAAGGCTTAACTCAGCAGTCCAGAATATGAGAGTCAGTAAATTCCAAAGGCGTGTTCTGAAAGTTTGGTTCTAGGCAGACCACCTCTGAGTCCTTAGAATATCCTTCCTGATCATGTTTCTTTATGCTTGAGACTCTGGGCAGCAGTGTAGCTATTTGAGTTCTGGGGCCTAGAGACAGTCACAACAATTGTATAAGTCATTGGGAGTTATTTTACCCCAAAACCAGATACCACTCAATAGACCAGATAGCACTCAATAAAAATCCTGACACCATGGCTTGAGTGACCTTCCTGAGTTGGCAATACATCACACATTGTTGCTAGAAGAATTAAACATGTGTCTGTGTAGCTCCACTGGGAGGGGTCACCTGGAAGATTGCTCTGGCTTCTTCTGGACTTCAGCCTAAGCACCTTTCCCTTTGCTAATATTCATGTAGATTCTTTCAGTGTAACAGCCTGTCATTATGTGTTAGTCAGGTTTCCTCATAAATATTTGAGCCCAAAATGGTCATGGGAAACTTGGGATCCCCAGTGGTATTGGCAAAATGTGTCCTATGAACAGTTCTCAACAGACAACAAGCTTTCCAGTTTGAGGATGGGAATTCCAGTGTAGACTGACAGCATCTTGTTTAGGAGTTTTCATACCACAAGCAACTGGGGGGAAACTCTACTTAAGTAAAATAGGAACAAAGCACTTTTGTGGCATGGTTGGGTTGTGTTTTCCTTACACTGAGGAAGGAGACAAGCAACAAAAAAATCTGCCAGGCCCTCAGTAATCAGCCCTGTAGACACATGGGGAAGCTATTATGGTTGCTCTCCTGGTCTGGGTATTGGCACCAGGGCACTCCAACAGCACACACTGCCTGCTCTTCCACTGAAAGAAGTGAACTGGCTAACGGGG
>NW_006205202.1:5482-7946 GCF_000334495.1 Tupaia belangeri chinensis | reverse complement strand
TCCCTCAGCATTCAATGGGGCCATGGCCACAAAAAGGCCTTTTAGATCCAACGTACACAATGTACACTCTGGCAACTCTGAGTCCTGCTATCTTTTGTCAAAAAATTTGTAAGTTCTCTCCTGCATGGATTCCTGTGCAATACCAAGGCCAAACATGACTGCAACCAACCAATTTACTACAAATAACATTAATAGTGACAATAATGAAAAGATTTTTTTAAGAACCTGTATTCAGGAGAAAAAAAGAGAAAGGAGAGTGAGAGAAGGAAAAATAAGTGAGAAAACATCTCCCAGAATTAAACTGTTCCACAATTTCTTATATTCTATTCTCCTCTCAGGATTTAGGGCACACATGCACACATGCCAGGAGTGATTTTCAATCTGCAGTGTCCAAGTGTTCGGAAGTGCTCAGTGTGATGAGCACTTGTGGATCAATCTGCTTGATCCAAAAAATTGACCATTTGGTATCCAGCTGCCTTAAAGTATATGCCATTTGCTGACCTGAAATGATGTTTATAACTATGCAGTTTTCTTCAGAACACTTTTCTTTCTTTCTTTCCTTCTTTCCTTCTTTCTTTCTTTCTTTCTTTCTTTCTTTCTTTCTTTCTTTTAAGAGGTTTTTGCTATAGGGCGTGTGCACTCTCCATACAGACAGAGAGACAGAAAGCGAGAAATCACCCCCCAGGGGGCATGACCATGCCGCAATCCCTTCTCCTCCATTCTCCTCAGGATCTTAGGCATGCATGCACACGTGCCTAGTGTGAGTTTTAAGTCACCAGGTCCTGCAGGTCCAGGACGTGAACCATGGTCGACTACATGGGAGTTCAGCAACATAGCCATTACACTAACTTCTGATCCCAGAACACTTTTATTTCTTGTAACCCCACCCCCACCATCAGCAAATAAACCTCTATTAGACCTATTTACTTTTTTGACTCTTGCCTAACCATCTTCTTGATCTTCCAAGCAGATGGAAGTGGCAACTGAAAGTGTACAAATGTTAGAAGTAAGGATCCTCAATTCTTGGAGGTAAGGAAGCACTTTTAGAGACTCAGAAGCCTGGTTGGTTCCTGGCCCCCATGGGCTTTCTTATATGTCTTGTACTTTTTGTATGACTTGCACTCCCTAAGCACATGCCCAGGCAGGGGCCACTTTATGTTTTCAGAGTGGAAGTTGTAAAATTTTCTGGAGAGGTCTCCCACAGTCAGTTACCAGGACACATTTCAGGTGGGAATAGGTCCTATCTCTGCCACTCATAGGATGGCCTCTGCTCATCCCATGTCTTTATTTGCTTTTGGGTTTTTGTTTGCTTGGTTTTGGTTTTCATCATAGGGTACATGATTATCCTGAAGAGAGACAGAAAAGGGAAAAGTGAGAAATCACTCCAAGGGTTATGGCCTTGTAACAATCCATTCTCCTCTTAGGATTTAGGGCACTCACACACACACACACACATGCCCAGTATGATTTTCAGGCCACTTGGTCAGGGACTCAAACCACAGTTGGCCATGAGCGAATCCAGTGCCTTAACCAGCATGCCACCTGCTGGCCCCCAAAAGTGACAAAATATTTTAACATACTTTACCACAGATAAATGAGTTTCTATTTACTATATAAACATTATTAGAAATTAGGAAATAAAAGAAGTCAGTGAAAAAGAAACCCAAATCATAAAACCAGTTGATCTTTGACAAGTGTACAAAACAATGCAGTAGAGAAAAGAAAGTCTTTTTAGCAAATAGTGCTGGAACAGCTGGATATCCACTTGCAGAAATATGAAACTGAATCCTATCTCTCCCATTAACAAAAATCAACTAAAAATTGATCAAAGATTTAAGTATAAAACCTTAAACTACTAAACTAATTGTAGACAATTTAGGGAAAGCCTTTGAAGATGTTGGTAGGCAAATATTTCTTAAATAAGACCATATAGCACAAGCAATGGCCCCCAAGCTAACTTCATGACAGCAAAGGAAACAATAATTACAGTTTTTAAAAAAAGATAGGTTAAAAACATTTTTGCAAGTTATTTCTTAGACAAGGGATTGATATCCAGAATATACAGCTTGAAAATAACACTGGATCTGTGTGCATGTGTGTCCAAAATCTTAAGAGAAAAATAGACAATATGGGATTGCCACATGACCATCCCCCAAGGGGGTGATTTCTCTCTTTAACACTCTCTGTCTCCCCAGTGAGTGCAAGTGCCTGATGGCAATTAAAAAGAAAAAAGAAGAAAAAGTGAATAAAAGCACATATTGGAACTTACTTACATCACCGGCCTGGTTCACCCACAGTTCAAACTGAGACCCACACTCAGATGGTAAAACAGATTCCCAAGCTGGGATGCAGATTCTGATGCTGAAACGAAGCCCCAGAGTGGGTCTGCCTGTAAAGAGACAGAAAGTGAGGTATTTAACTCTGGGAGCTCATGCCCTCCTAAACCTCCTCATGTACAGAAATA
>NW_006205202.1:2807-4710 GCF_000334495.1 Tupaia belangeri chinensis | reverse complement strand
CTGGGATTTACAGGTGGAGTACATGAGGATAATTCAAAACTAATTCCTGTGGATTTAAAAACTAGAAAAAAAATTTCTTTAAAAAATAAATATACATAGCCAGGAATCAGGAATATGTGTAATAATTAAAGTGCTGGCTACCATGTGGCCAACTGGAGCTCAATTCCCAAGCCTGAAGACTTGCTTTATCATTTTTCCTCTCTCTCTGTCACTCTCTGGTGAGCACACCTGACATATAGCAAATTGAAAATAATAATAATAAATAAAATTTAATAAATAATTATTTTAAATAACTAAATAAATATGTCAAGCAACTATAATTTTTAAATTAAGACACTTTTATGTGAAACAACAAGTAAACTTTCAAGTCTCCCCTCTGTCCCCTGCTTTAGCAAATCCCTGACCTTCACAGCTTATGGTTGTCAATATGTGCTCTGTGTCTGGGGATTTTCATGTCTCCTTTGGCATTTGAAATTCCCTCTTAACCGCACCTTCACTTGCACCCACTCATCCCATCATTCTGTAGCTAAGTACTGAGTGTTTAATAATAGCCTTTTGGGAGAAGTAGATGGCACAATGGTTACTCTGCTGAACTCCAACATGGTGGATCACAGTTCAAGTCCAGTCCTGGTGACTTGAAACTCATGCTGGGCATGCATACATGTGTGCTCAAGACCCCAAGAGCAGAATGAAGGAGAAAGGATTAAGGTGTTGTCATCCACCCTAGGGGGTGATTTCTTGCTTCCTGTCTCTCTCTGTCTTTCTGGTGAGTGCACATGACCTATAGCAAAAAATATCTCTAAAAAAAGAATTATTTTATTTAATTTTAATTACCATTGTTACTGTTTATTAAGTCTGACCTAATAGCAATAGAGAGAGAGAGAGAGAGAGAGTGGGAAAGCAAAGCAAGACACCAGTTTGAACCGTGGTCATCTACATGGGAGTTCAGCAACATAAATATTACATCATTTCTTAGTCCCAAGGGCAGCCTTTTTTATATGTTCAATAAGACATTTTAGAAAATGAACCATGAGGTCGAGGATATGGGATTCTGGCTGATAATTCTACTTGAAGGTCTATTGGTAGGACTGCCTTGGGACCTGAAAGATGTTGGTTAGGGCTGTAGGTATGTAGGGAGTTGGCAAAAGCCATAGCTGAGCTCCAAATAAAGCCTTTTTTCCTCAGAAAAAGGAAGGCCAAGGAAAGTATAACATACTCATCCTGATAGGTGAGCTGATAAGATAGAGTGAGGGCTTGAAAGCTTTGATTAAAAAAAGGTGGGGTGGGTTAAGAAAAACTTAGTTTCTTTAATTTGAGAGAGTGAGAGAGGGTAAAAGGAACATGGAAATGACTAATCCCTTCAGCAACCTCCCAAAGAGGCAGGGGAGGAGTAGTGGGCTTGTCAGGCTTGTGGGAATGAGAGGGAAGGGTACAAGAACAAGTATGGGGAGGGGAGAAGGAAGAGAGGAAGGTGGAGATGGATCTCCTGGTGTTTGGGAAACAGGAGCCACAGGAAGAGGAGGGCTGTAGGGACAAGGGGTATGGTCAGCAGAATCAAAGGAATCTTCAGAGGGTGGAAGGATCTGAGGGATCTGGGATTCTCACAGGGTGGAAGAGGATCTTAGAGAAGGAGACTCTCATAAGGTATACAGGCCTCACAAAGGAAGGGTGCATAAATAGAAAAAGGCCTGTAGATACTAAACCTCAGACTACTTGCCAGTATACTGGAGAAAATTATCAAGATTACAAAACATTTGGCTATCAAAAGTGCCATTTCTGCCCACTGAAAATTGTCAAGTTCATACTTGTTACCGAACTCAAATCAGGTTCGCTCGCCCAAACGCTATAAAACCAAGCCATACGCACATGGTGTGATGAAGGAAAGTACAGCTTTATTGCAAAG
>NW_006205202.1:0-2523 GCF_000334495.1 Tupaia belangeri chinensis | reverse complement strand
CTTTCCTTTAAGTGAGAGTTTTAGAGGTCAAATGGCCCTCACTTATGGTCCATGTTGGTCATTATCATAACCAAAGTCTGAAGACTTACTCCTTACTCTGGGCCATTACAATGCAAATGGACTTTATATTTCAGGAACCCTAGAAAATACATTAGGGGGTTCTTGTTCTGTTTCATACTGAGGCCAGTCTGAATTACAGAAAAAAACAGCATGGCACACATTTACTTTATGTCCAGAGTACAACATGTGGGGATTTTCAGGAGACAAGCTAAAGGGACATATTTTGGAATATATTGGTGGGTGTTGGGTCAGGTGTGAGAATGGACAGGTTGAGACCCAGGAGGAGAATTTTGTGGAAAGAGCATGCCTAGTTCAAAAATCTCTGACAATGAGAAGTAGACTGCACTTGAAGAGGAGCATCTCATAGTTCGAGAGGGTCAGGAAGGGACCTGGTCTCAGTCTTTGGAGAAGAGTCACAATCTAGCACTAGAATTTTTCCTATTGAGGGGATCTGGTCTCTGGATTACATGTCCAAGTAATGGGTTCTAAATTCTCATTACTCACCCAAATTAGAGGTCCTGTGTGGTATGCAGAAGAGAGTTCTGGAAAGGGTATGTGTTCCACTTGAGACGGCTGCCACCAGAGGCTTCCCAGACAATGCACCAAATGTCATGGTCCAGAGAATGTCTAAGGAGACATCATCTCAAGATAAAAGGAAAGTTTATTGAGAGAAGAGCAGATAAGGTGCCTCAGCCCACCCACCAGGAAGGAGGGGTTTTCTTTATAAGGTAATTCTGGTAGACTGTATATGTGACTGATATGCAGAAAAGTTAGGCTTAGTGGGATTTGGTCTTTTGTGATCCATCTCTAGGGAGTTAGACCTCCCAGTACTCACTTTGAGTCTTCATCTGAAACTTTTTGGGTCAATATGACTTTGTAGTAGCAGTACCTGGGGTGTGAGCTCTTGCCAAGATGAATTATATAGAAGTTTGATCTTGGTTTCTTGTGAGCCTGGAACAAAACCAAATGGTGCTCAGAGGGTTTTATAAAACCCTTATAGATGGAATGTGAGAAATTATTTTGGATATACATGCACATGTGCCTGGCATGATTTTCAAGCTTCCAGGTGTAGGACTTGAACCATAGTAGGAAACGTGGGAGTCCAGCATCACTTCCACTACTCAACAACCTGGCCCCCAGAAAGAATTTTTTTTAATAATTTTTAAAGTGTGTTTGTGTGTGTGTGTTTCTGTGTGTGTGTGTGTGTGTGTGTGTGTGTGTGTGTGCAGGTGGGGATTGGTTAACAGAATTAATTTTTTAAAATAATTTTTAAAGTGTGTGTTTTTGAGGGTATTAACCATTTTGTTCTGGTTCAAAATAAGTACATATTTTGACACGATGGATAACACATTAAATATTAATTTTTCATTGAAAGCCTTAGGAAACCTCTTCAAGTATTTGTCTGAAAATAGATTTAAAGCAGTATTTTTCACTGCTCAAACGTCAGTGTATTATTGAGTCAAGCAAGTAGGGGGCATTTTCTAGCTAAATTGATCACAGATACTTTTGGTATGTACCTGCCTTCTGCATCATCTGCAAGTTACAGGTATTGAGGAGGACTTTGTTCACTTTCAGAGAACACACTGTATGTTTACTTCTATTAAGCACATCTGGATTTAATGTTTTCTTCTAAGATAGGAAAGGGTCTCTTGCCAGAGCTTCTGACCTTAGGATTCCTTTTTCCCTCTGGCTGTTCAGCCGTTGGGATCATGCTGTGGGTTGTGGCAGCAGTTGGAGCCCGGGCAGGCTTGGGTGGTGGCAGCCAAGGCAGGTGGCAAAGCCTCGGGGCAGACTGGACCATCACTGCTGGGACGCAGGGGAGCTGCTCTCCCCGCGCACACACCCGAGGCATCGGGGCACCTGGCAGCGTGAGCGCCAAACCAGCCTGGATTCAGAGCTTCCACTCCTGAGGGCTTTGTACATCAAGAGCATCACCCACTGGGAGCTGAAGAGGCTGAGGCCATGGCTGAGAAGGAGGGGCGGAGACAGGACAATTTCTTATCCAAGAGGGACAAGAAGGAGCAAAGATACTCAGCAGGGAGCTTCACAGGCAAGGAGTAGTGCTAGAGGGAGCAGAGGAATGTGGTGGGCACTGGTGGACTCATTGGCCAGACTGGCGATAGCAGGACATCGAGCTCTGTCCGTGGGCCCTGGGGCAGCTGCCAAGGTCATGAAGAAGGATGAAGATGAGTGGAAAGACTTTGAACAAAAAGAGGTTGATTACAGTGGCCTTAGAGTTCAGGCAATGCTAACGAGTAAAAAGAAAGATTATAATAAAAAGAGAGAAGATATGAGTGATACTAAGAAGAAGGTGGAGGATTTGGCAATGGTAGTGGTGTGGAAAAATCTTCAGGTACCCGGAATAAAAGTAGCTATGGTACAAGTGCCTCCTGCTAGTAAATTGTTGCAGAAACCCTAGAACTGGTCATGACTAGGTGTCGCTGCCCGTGACGCTGCCGCGAA
>NW_006205201.1:14551-19151 GCF_000334495.1 Tupaia belangeri chinensis | reverse complement strand
TACTAGTGTCCTTGATTACATGGGAAATGAGAAAATGAAATAGTCATTAGCTGAAAGGTGAGATGATTGTCTTTTAAAATGCAGGCGATTCTCGGATATCATTCTTTTCTTTTCCGTAATTAGTTATATATGGGTTACTTTCAGTTTCAAGGAAGAGCTACTTGAAATGACTCAGGAAAAGAAGAATAAAATATAATTAAATTATGCCTAGTTTGTTTATTGTCAAAGACTTGCATTAGTTTTCACTTTCTCAACAATTTAATACTTTAGATCTTACCACTTACCGGAGTTTCTGTGCTTCTGAAGGATTCAGGTCATCTGCCTGAACATGACTTGCATTTTTCTGTTTTTTTTTTTTTTCCTTCTGTCCAATGTTAAGTATGTTTTGTTTGTTTATTTTTTCTAATTTGCTCTCTCTCTTGAATAATACATTTGCCTGGTTTTACTATTTTGATAGTTTGTAACTCAGAAACTGTGTTTGATTAAGTCACTTAGTGATAGATGACTGAATGCTCCAAAATTAATTCATAATAAAAAAGCTTTGGCAAGTTAGAATCTGTTTAGATAAGATATATCTGGACTGGTGATTAGCTGCAATAGACTCCCCAGTGGTGTTTTTCTTGTAAAATAGAAGCAATCAGAACATAATTATAATTTAAGATTCTTTTGGATCTTCTATGTATATAATAATGTCAACTGTAAATAGAGATAAGTTCACTTCTTTCCCCAATTTAATGTCTTTTATTTTATTCTCTTCTCTGCATTGGCTAGGACTTCCAGTACTATATTGAAAAGGAGTGAAGAAAGGGACAGCCTTGTCTTATTCCAGTTTTTAGGAGAAAATCCCCATTCAGTATAACATGAACTATGGACTTCTCATATATGGCTCTTATTGTGTTGAGAAATGTCCCTTCTATACTGATTTGACTGAGAGTCTTACTCATGAAGAGATTCTGTATTTTATCAAATGCAATATAGGGCCTTTTATAATTCCTGACAGATTTTTATAATTCTGTGAGGAATACCTCATAGTTTGATTGGAACTGCATTGAATTTGTAGATTAACTAGGGTAGAGTTGATGTTTTGATTATAATAATTGCTCCTATCCTAAAATATGGGATGTCTTAGCATTTTTTTGTATCGTTTTAAATTTTACATTTTAGTTTTCCATAGTTTTCCTTACAGAATCCTTTACCTTTGGGTGAGACTTATTCCTATGTATTTTACATTTTTTGTGGCTATTAGAAATGGGATTATTTCTTTGATTCTACCTCAATTTGTTTACTGTATTAAAAGGCTAACTTTTTTGGTATGTTTATTTTATAATGTACCACTTGATGTATTCATTTTTCTTTTTTCTTCATCAAGTAGCTTTCCATTTTTTCCAGATTATTATTATTATCCTCATTTTTAAATATTTATTTACTTATTTTTTAATTTTTTTGTTTTTAATTAATTAATTTAGATTCATTCACTGAGCATTGTCACAGCATACAAAATGTGATTTCCCATCCAGTATATAATGCACAATGGCTTAATCATACCTGTTATCATCAATAATTTTTCATTTCTAGTTTCATATAGATATAGATATTGACCCCCTATTTCTCACCCTCTGCTATTTTTCAGCTTTTAGAGTGTATATGCAGATTTTTCTGGATTTCCTACGTATATCATCGGCAAATAGAAATAAATTCACTCATCTGTTTCCTACTTGAACACCTTTATTTTTCTCTCCTGTCTTATTCTATTGTCTAGGACTTCCAGTATCATGTTGAAATGGAGGGACAGAAGACTTTTGTCTTGTTCAGTTTTTTGTGGTAAAGATCTCAGCCTTTCCCCATTCAGTGTGATTTTAGCTGTAGATTTGTCATAGATGACTTTTATTGTGTTAAGGAATGTCCCTTTTATGCCAATTTTACTGAGACTCTTAATCCTGAAGAGATATTTTATATTATGAAATCCCTTTTCTGAATCAATTAATATGATCGTATGATTTTTATCTTTCCTTCTGCTAATGTGATTTATTAGATTTATTGTTTTGAGCATGTTGAACCACCCTGGTATCCCTGGAATAAAGCCACCTGGTTGTGGGGTATAATATTTACAACGTGTGGTTGCTTATGATATGCAAGTCTCTTGGTGAGAATTTTTACATCTGTATACAACAGAGAGAGTGGCCTGTAGTTTTCTTTCTCTTGTATGTCCTTTCTGATTTTGGAATCAGGATAATTGAGGCCTCATAGAATTTATTTAGGAGGGTTCCTTCCTTTTGAATCTTTAGATATAATCTGAGGAGAATTGGGATTAGTTCTTTTTTTAAGAGTTTTGTAAAATTCAGAAATGAAGCCTTCAGAACATGGGCTTTTCTTTGTTGAGAAACTATTACTGATTCAAACTCACTATTTGTTATGGCTCTATTCAGGCTATTTCTTCTATATTCAATGTTGGTAAATTACATGTTTCCAGAAATATGTCTGTCTCCACTAGATTTTCTTGTTTGTTGGGGTACAATCACGCATAGCATTTTCTCATGATCTTTTGTGTTCTGTTAGGTTTGTTGTAAAATTACCTGTTTCCTTGCTGATTCGATTTTTCTGATTCCTTTCTCTGTTCTTGATTAATCTAGCTAGTGGTCTGTTAATTTTGTTTATTCTCAGAGGAAATAAAATCAGCTTTTGGCGTTATTTTCTATATAATTCTTTTATCCTTTATTTCATATATCCTTGCTTGAATCTTTATTATTTCCTTTCTCCTGGTATGTTGTAGGGTACATTGTTGTCTTTCCAGTTGCCTTAGTTGTGTCATTAGGTTGTCTATGTACTATCTTTCTCCTTCGTTTTTGGGGGGGTGGAGGGGCACATTAGGTTGTCTATGTACTATCTTTCTCCTTCTTTTTTTAGGGGGTGGAGGGGCATTAATTACTGAAGACTTCCTTCTTATGACTGACTTTGCTGTATCGTAAAGATTATAAACACTCATTTATTCATTATCATTTGTTTGTAGAAGTCTTTTTATTTCAGTCTATTTCTTCAGTAGTCATGAAGTAATTCAGAAGTAGGCTGTTTAGTTTCCATGTGTTTGTGCCTTTTCAAGCTCTTTCTGTAGCTGATTTCAAGTTTAATTCCACTGTAGCAATAGTTTCTAGCCATTTGAATTTGTAAAGGCTTCTATTGTACTATATCATGTGGTCAATCTTTGAAAAGTTTCCATGCAAGGGTGAGAAAATGTATATGTTGTGGTTGCTAAGTGAAAAGTTCTGTAGATGTCTATCAGGCCTGTCTCATTTATGGTGTCATTTAGATTCTCTATCTCTTTGCTTAATTTTTGTCTATATGATCTGTCCAAAGGAGAAAGTGGGATGCTGAGATCTGTGAGTTATTACTGTGTTGGAGTCTATGTCTTCCTATATATCTAACAGTCTTACTTTCACGTATTTAGGTGCTCCCTAATTGGGTGCTTTGATATTTATCAGGGTAAAATCTTCTTGGCGAATTAGCCCTTTTAGTACTATACATTGTTCTTTGTCTTTTCTTAGTTTTTATCTTAAAGCCTATTTTGTCTAATAGCAATGTTGTGACTCCAGCATTTTATTTTAATTTCTGTTTGCATGGAACACCATTTTTCTAGCCCTTCACTTTTAGTCTATGCACATCTTTATCCGTGAGGTGCATTTCTTATTGACAGCAAATTGATGATTTCCACTTTTTAATCCAGTCAGCTAGTCTGTGTCTCTTTGTTTTTTGGAGAGGTTTTCCTATAGGGCGCGCGTGCTTGCCAACAGAGACAGACAGACAGAGAGAAAGTGAGAAATCACCCCCCAGGGGGGATGGCCACGCCGCAATCCCTTCTCCTCCATCCTCTTCTTGGGATCTTGGGCACGCACACACACGCGCCCGGTGTGAGTTTTAAGCCACTGGGTCTGGGACACGAACCACGGTCGACTACGTGGGAGTCCATCGACATAGCCATCACGTTAACTGCTGGTCTCAAGCCTGTCTGTGTCTTTTGATTGGAGAATTTACTCCATTAACATTCAACATTATCATTATTTGAGGACTTGTCCCTGCCATTTTGGTAGCCATTTTCTTGGTTGTTTTTTGTTCTCCTGGTTTTGTTTGTCCCTCTTTAGTTTTTTTGATACAGTACTTCCTTTGATATTTCTTGAAGAACTGGTCTAGTATTGGTGGATGCTTTCCGTGTTTTTTCCTGTGAATTATTTTATTCATTCCTCCCATTTGAAGGATAATCTTGCCCAGTATAGTATTCTTGGTTGAAGTTGATTTTCTTTTAGTATTTTAAGTACTTTTACTTATTTTTTTCCTAGCCTACATTGTTTCAGTTGAGAGGTCTGATGTTACCTTATAAGGATAACCATTGTAAATGATTTGATGTTTCTTTCTTGTCATTTTTGGACTCTTGTGTTAATCTGTGATTTTTACCATTTTGGCTACCATGCGCTGTAGAGAGGATCTTATTTTGATGCTCATTGAGGTCCTTTGTAAGTCTTGGGTCTGTAGGTCCAAATGCTCCTTTAGATTTTGGAAGTTTTCTATAAATATTTAAATGGAATAGATCTTCTATACCTTTGTCCAATTA
>NW_006205201.1:12820-13890 GCF_000334495.1 Tupaia belangeri chinensis | reverse complement strand
TATTTCCAGATGGGCAGAAGGCAGCTAGAAGTCTGAGCACTCTTAAAAATATCCATTTGTCTCACTGACTGGTGCTGGTCCCTGCTCCACAGCACAGTCTCCAGGGTTAGTGGTGGCAAAGGGATGTGCAAGGTGCCAGTCCCGGATATACCTGGGGCAGTGTGAAGGCAGTGGGAGACCTGAGGTGGTCTTCCTGCCTCTGTTTTTCTCACTAACTTCTGCTCCCCGGTAGATTTGTTTTACAAAATGCCCAACACCTCTAAATTAGAGAAAATGACTCTTTGTATGTGTAGTAAACACAGGTTTAGGAGACACTCTATTTACAACAATTTTATCAACCAGTTAATACATAATCATGATGTTCTTACTTTCTAAACTAAGTGTCACTACAGTAAGGATTATATTAACTAAATTATAAAAAAAGAGAAAGCAAATAATGTCAGAGAACAGAGTTATAGATTAAGGGCTCTGAGCCCTCTTGATGAGAGCATATGCATCAGAAACTAAAAATGCCAAAATATCATGGGTACACAATCATTAAGTTTTATTTAACATAAGAGATCTGTCTTTACAGATTGCAACTTTTGAGCTTATAAAAGAGGTAACGGAGGAAACTGAATAGCAAATAAATAATGGAGGAAACTGAATAATGAATAAAAATAGCAAATGTCAATCATAAAAGCCTTACAATCAGAAAAAAATATGTGACATGATGTCCATGTCATAGTTAAGAAAGATGAGTCTCGTGATTTGTAAAAAAATATATAAGAAAAAATGACAGAAGGACTAAGCAAAGAATGAAATATGTCACTAGGACTTGCCTTTGTCCTGTTGAAGTTTATCTGTTAAAAAATAATTTATTAAAAATGAAGGGACCAGCAGTTAGCATAATGGCTATGTCTCTGGACTCCCATGTAGTCGACCGCAGTTCTAGTCCCGGACCCGGTGACTTAAACTCACGCCGGGCGTGTGTGCGTGTGTGCCCAAGATCCCGAGAGGAGAATGGAGGAGAAGGGATTGCGGTGTGGCCATCCCCCTGGGGGGTGATTTCTCGCTTTCTGTCTCTATGT
>NW_006205201.1:11050-12725 GCF_000334495.1 Tupaia belangeri chinensis | reverse complement strand
GGGACCAGGAGTTAGCGTAATGACTATGTTGCTGGATTCCCATGTAGACGACCATCGTTCGTGTCTCGGACCGGTGGCTTAAACTCATGCCGGGCGCCTGTGCATGCATGCCCGGGTTCTAAATCAACAGAACTGAATCTTTTTTGAAGATAATTTATACATCAGAAAACTTTAGAATATCAACATTTTATAGGTATATTATTAGTATACTTACTGACCATAAGGATCTATCATCACTGAATATAACCAGAAGTAAAGGCAAGCAGTCAGAATGAGAATGAACTTAGTAACAAATGAAGATGAGTTTAGTTGGAAAGGTCATATTGTAAAATAAGATTATGTAAAAATATTTCTTAGAGTGAGATACTAGCATTTAAAAACAAAGGTACAAAAAAGAGGAAGTAATGATTAGATACAGAATAAAACATCTTGTAGGAACTTACCCTTCTCTTGTCTATACTTATCTGAAAAATAAAATGAAGAGTCAATTCATTACAAATGACAGCAAAAAATTCAAAAATAAATCAGAATTTGAGATGCAAACAGAATCTGTGGGTCAAATAGACTTATATTTCTGAGAATTTAAGCCACATGTTATAAAATTCACCTCAACAAACACATAGGACATCATGGTATAACACCACAATACCTTGGTGCAAAAGACGCTAACACAGAAAAAGGAAAACTAGGGCTAGCCAGTGGCATGGTGGTTAAGGCAACTGGAACCCATTATGTTCTAGAGTACAGTTTGAGTCCCAGACCTGCTGACTTTTTTCACTCGAGTTGTATGCACTGTATTCATGCTGGGGGAAACCATGTACAATGCTAAAATGTGCAGTGATTCCATATAAATTTAAAAATTATAAAAATAAGAGAAACAAAAAGAAAAACACACCAGGCATGTGAATGCTGCTCCAAATTCCAAAATAAAGAAGAAATGGAGGAGAACGATTGAGGCATGACCATTTCTCATAGAGGCTGCTTTCAAACATTCTCGCTCTCTCTAGCAAGTGCACATCCCTTGACAAAATTTAAAAAACAAATAAACAAAAAAACCAAAATACTGAGGGAGATGAAATAGGACTTCTTCTGTGGAAAACAATATTATTCTATGGTCTTGCTTCTTTAGGTCCCCCCTTTTTTTTTAATCAGGAAAAATACCAATAATCACTTAAACTGGACAAAGATACAGAAAAATTCATGAGAGGACCTCCATGAGAGCTGAGAGCTAGTGCTTTCAGGGAATAAATGAAGATGTTTTGCTGAGAAGTCACCCTGGTAGAGCCCCCTCTATCCTTCTCTCTGTCTCTAACTTTCCATAATTTTTAATTTGTCCTTTTTTACATTTTTAGGTAAACTATTTTCTTGGCTCTGAAATCCTCCTTTATCTTGGTAATAATAACCTCCCCTTAGTCCTTCCTATTGAGGAGAGAGCAAAGGGGCAGACCAGAAGAAGACTGAGTCCGCAATGAGAGCTACCATGTAGTGCTTTCAAGGAATAAATGAAGATATTCTGCTGGGAAGAAAAAAAGGGCAGGCCAGAAGAAGACGAGTCTGCCATGAGAGCTGAGATCTAGTGCTTTATGTGGCATGCTCAGTCACGTGGTTTTTATTTTTTATTTTCTAGAATAAAAAAATAAATTTTGGGACCAGCAGTTAGCGTAATGGCTGTGTC
>NW_006205201.1:6778-10891 GCF_000334495.1 Tupaia belangeri chinensis | reverse complement strand
TCTTACTTTCTGTTTCTCTGTCTCTCTCTCTCTCTGTGTCTGGTGAGCGCATGCGCCCTATAGCAAAAACCTCTCCAAAAATAAATAAGTAAATAAATAAATTTTGTTCTTTTTCCTTTTCATTTTTTTCTCACTTTGTATTGTTTTGGTTTTTTTTCTTATACTTCATCACTTTGTGCTCTTCCTCCTTGCACTAAGAGTATAGACAAGTCTGAGGGGAAAGTAACCAAGCATCTAAATACTATTGGTGTCAACATATCCTCAATTCCCACTGAATCTGCAACACAAATGGAGAATAACAGAGTGACAAGGGTTTGCAGACCACCTCCTCCTGTGCACCTCTGATTGCAGATTGAATTTCTTGAAATTAGGGAGAAACAAATAACCCATCAGAGGACTAGAAATCACTGCAGAGACACAAGAAATATGAGAAACCAAAAAAATACCTCTCCCTCAAGGGGAAAGAATAACTCCTTTCATCCACAGACAGTACAATGGAACTCATAGAACTGTCTAATAGAGAATTAGGGGGCTGCCAGGTGTTCTGGTGGTTGTGATGCTGGAGACCCCCATGGCCGACCATGGTTCAAGTCTCAGAACCGGTGGCTTACTTTCTCACTTTCCATTTCTTTCTCTCTTTGTCTTTCTCCTGTCATTTAAAAATGAACATAAATAATAATAAAAAATAAAGTTGATTAGATTTAAGAAAAAAGAATTTAGAATATTCATAGGGACAAAGCTAAAAGAGATAGAAGAGAAGAGAGACAATGAACTCCAGAAGAAAAGAGCTGATAAATTCCAGGAAGTGAAGGAGTTCTTGCAGGAACTGAAAGAGGAAATACACATCATAAAAAAGACTCAAATGAAACTATGGGAGATGAAGGCTATAATACAGGAAGTCAGCTTGCTTGAAAATATTAAAAGCAGAGTAGATCATACAGAAAATCAAATATCAAATGTAGAAAACAGAATCAGTAGACTAGTAAAATCCATCATGAAGGCTGAGAAAATAGCCCCCCTGACAGGAAAATAAAATGTGAGAAATGCTAGATATCATTAAATGTGCAAACATCTGGAAAATCGGTGTCTCAGAAGATGAGGAGACTAATAAGGGCACTGATAATCTATCTCATGAAATCCTGGAAAACAACATTCTAAACTTAGAGAAGTATTCAAAGATCCAGACCCAAGAAATACAAAAGACCCCAAATAGGATCAACTTGGTGAGCCAATGCGTCCTAAAACGAAAACCCCCCCAAAAAAAAAAAAAAAAAAGTGTTGAATGGAAAACTATTTCAACCAAGAATATTATATACGAGAAGATTATTCTTCATATGGAAAGAGAAGAAAAGAACATTATTAGATAAACAAAACTTGAAAGAATTTACCAACACCAGCCCAGCTCTACAAGAAGTTCTGAAGGGAGTGCTATCTCAGGAAAACTAACGTCAGACACACGGAAATAAGAGTTCAAAAACTACTAAGAATATGGCCAGCTTAATGGTAGGGACAAGTCCAGAGTTGAATGTTATCTTTCAGAATTCAAACAGAAAGATCAGACCATGACAGAAGATAAAGTACATGAGTCTGAACTGATGGAATAAAATTTTATGACTTTTGGCTAAAACATTTTTGACTTTTTATGCTTTATTTTCCAGAGTTAAGGATTTTTTTTTCTTTTGAAAAAAAGTAAATTTGAACAGAATCCTAACCTGTTTCCTGGCTATGTCTTAATCAAAGATCTTTAAACATTTCTTGATTTTGATTTATTAGAGCTAAAACTGCTTTTCTTGAAAGCAAAAATGTTATATAATTTTTTTACAGTTGAAGAAACTTGGGGAAATTTTGAATGGCAGCAAAAGAACAAGTACAGAATTCACATTTGATCAATTTATGATGGAATTTTTACTTTCATTGAAAGGACAATACTTGGAGAAACTTCTCTCAGAAAGCCTGAATTTTCCTAATCTCAAGGTTTGCAGAAATATCAAATATTTTATAATCCCTTGAGTTAAGAACATTTGACAGAGGGACCAGCAAATGGTGTAAAGGTTGTGTCACTGAACTCCCAAAAGGCTTACTGGGATTCACGTCACAGACCTGGCAAGTAGAAAATCAAGCCGGATGCCTGTGCATGTATGCACGAGATCCTGGGGAGGAGAATGGAGGAGTTAAGGTGTGACTATACCCCAGTGGGGTGATTTCTTACTTTCTCTTTTACTTTCTCTCTCTCTCTCTGGTGAGTACATGTGCATGGAGGCAAAAATCATTAAAAAAAAAAAAAGAATAGATAGATAGATAGATAGATAGATAGATAGATAGATAGATAGATAGATAGATAGATAGATAGATAGATAGATAGATAGATAATTGATAGAGAGAGAAAGAAAGAAAGAGAGAGAGAAAGAAAGAAAAAGAAAATGAAGGAAGGAAGAAAGAAAGAAGGGAGAGAGAGAAAGAAAGAAAAAAGAAAAGGAAGAAAGAAAGAGAGAGAGAGAGAAAGAGAAATGGATAAAATTTAAATATAGGGGAAAATCAAATCAAATAAATTGAAAGAATGACCATGAGAAATGAAGAATGTAGAGTAGAAGGATAGCGTGTAGACAGACAGGCATGGGATGCATAAGCGTCCACAAAAACAGAAGCTTTGAAGGAGTTTGCAATACCTTTGAATTTTGACTGGTTATTTTTGGAGATTCCACTGAAAACAAAATGAAAAGATCAATATAACCATAGTGGAAAAGAAGGAAGAAAATCTGTCACAGCACAGACAAACATGCAAACACTTGAAATGCACGTGCACAGAAAGCACTGGCACATACTTGAACACAGCAGTACAGACACACTACACACACACAGAACTCGTCTTTGTTTCCAGATATACTGCGTGGAAAATTAAACAAATGCAGATGAGTGAATTTACTGAATACAGAGAAAAAAAAAAAAAACTAGTTCTTGTGATTATGTTATATATGTGTTGAACCCCACTGAGATGATTCAGGCTATTACTATTAGTTTTGTTGATTTATTGAGTTCATTGTTACTAAACATAGGGAATATGTTACTGTCACTACATTGGCTATGTTGTGTAAGTCCCCACAAAAGCCTAACTGAACAGACTAACAGACTGCTCCTAATATACAAAAGCCTAACTGAACAGACTAACAGACTGTTCCTCATATATTGAATTAGGTTTTGGAGCAACTCTGTTTACAACATTTTTGCCAACCAGTTACACAGATTTATTGTGTAATTAATTTGAATGTATTTCCTTATTTCAATTTTTACTTTAACTCATTCTTTTTATTTTTTTAAGAGAGAGATTTTTGCTATAGCGTGTGTGCACTAGCTGGAGAGACTCAGAGAGAGAGAGAGAGAGAGACAGAGAGACAGAAATAAAAATAACTCCCCAGGGGTGATGGCCACACTGCAATCCCTTCTCCTCCACTTTCTTCTTGGGATCTTGATGGGCATGCACGCACATGCACCTGGCATGAATTTCAAGCCACTGGGTCTAGGACTTGAGCTGCGGTCGACTATGAGGGAGTCCAGAGACATACCAATTATGCCATCCACTGGTCCCTACTTTAACTTATTTTTAAAGATTATCTTAACTAAAGAGGGTTATCTTAACTAAATTACATGAGGATTATCTTAACTAAATTACATGAAAGGAAGCAAATTGAGACAGAAAGTGGTTTTAAATCAAACATCCAAGGTTTCTTAATGGAAACTGAAAGCACCTAAGATCACAGGTACATAACTAATAAAATTCATTTACTGTACAGGCTCGGTCTTCATCACTTGTAATTTCAGGATAGAAACTTAACAATAAAGGAAACTGAATAGCAAATCTTAGCAGGAAAGGTCAGATCATGAGCCAGAAATCTTGGGAAAATATGCATGTGTATCAGAAATGAGCAAAATGATTCTCGATATGTGTGTACAATGTAGAAGAATAAATAAAACCCGGACCAGGCATAAGATCAATATATAATGTGAACTTACCACTTTTCTTAGCAAAGTCATCTGTAAAATAAAAGGAAGAAAGAATGGATTCACTAAAAATGAAGACACAATGTGGAGAGGGAGGAGGACTAAAATGTGCAATTT
>NW_006205201.1:1268-6684 GCF_000334495.1 Tupaia belangeri chinensis | reverse complement strand
CTGTTTAACAGGAGGAGACCCTTTCATGCAAATGAAATTGGTATTTGAAATGACACCATGAGAGCATTTAGGAGTTCTTATGGGATAAACATTATGAATAACTTGGATTTTGCTATTTTCTAATTTTTTTAAGAATAAAATGCGCACCAACATATGCCCATGAACAAGTACTTCAGAAGTAATGAATTGGAAAACAGTAGAAACATTAATCTGTCTAAAACTATGTCTTAACAGTAGTCTTGTGAAACCTGGGAAATATGTTGATGAGTTATAGTCCTAAATTAAATTATATTCAAAGTATATGATCAAGGAATAATAGTAAAAAAAAGCCTATATCTATATATCTATATCTACATCTATCTCTCTCTATATATATATATACACACAAACACACATATATATAAGTATTTTTTTTATCATCTGACAACATACTAAGTTTCTTGCTTTCAGTATTCTTCACATGAAAAATGCTAAATTTTTGTCAATTTGGGAGGTTTAGTATTGCTGAGCTTTTCTTGTGATATTAAATACCCAAAAAAATGGTCAAATAATTTGTGGTAGTCTCTCTTCATCTCTGTCTCTCTATGCCCTAGTATCGTTCTCATGAATGAAAGATAAATTTTTTCTTTTTTTTTTTTACTTTTTTATGCATTTATGATTTTTTTTTTAACTTGGCCAGAGAGAGACACACAGAGAGGGAAAGTGAGAAAGCAAGCCACCAGGTCTGAGACTAGAACTGTCATCAGCCACGTGGGAGTGTCCAACGCCTTAACCACAGCGCCTCCCACTGGCCCCCTTCGGGCCCTCTCCTTGATGTTTTTGCCATCTGTCCCTGTTGCCGAATCTCCACTTTGTTCCTTACAGCTGGCCATGCTCCTGCGTTGGGAGTCATGGCAGTGTGACCGCTGTGTCCCACCTCTTTCTGGTGCCCCTGAAGAACCCAGGGAAGGAGAACTGATGCTAAGAACGAGGACTGAGGCTTCAGGAGTGAACCAGGGGCTCCAGGATGGGAGACAGTATATGTTTGGATCCCGGCAACTGCCAAAGTGGACTATTTTGTGGCCAGCAGAGGGGTCTGGCGGGGGCCCTGATGTTGGGGCATACACTGGGTTGGAATGAGGGTGTCCAACTGTCTGTATAAACCAGGGGGGCTGGGCAGGTATGGTCCGTGGACCCGGGTACTGGGTCCATGTCCCTCTGGGAAGCGCTGGCTTTGCAGCCACCCCCAAGGAGCTGCTCTTTCTGGGCCACGGGGTGCTGCGGAGCATCAGGGGGCTGCTGGGCAAGCTTCAACCTTACCCTCTTCAGCTTTGCTCAGTGGTTCTTGAACCAAACCTGCAGCACCGTTGGATGTAAGTCCATTTTTAAGGCCATTTCCTTCTGAACGCTGCGGTGTGGGTATGGGATCTTGCTGAACAAGAAGTTCAAGTCATCTACCTGCTTCTCTGTGAATATGGTTCCTCTCCTTTGTGAATTCTGGTGAGTGCCTGTGGGAGGGCTTTCTGGGCCTGGCATCTTGTCCAGACGCTGGGAAGCTCGGGACTAATGGTAGGCTAAATATATTCTTTTAATTATTTAGGAAAACTGTGATCAGTAGGTAGCATTGGTCAAACACAGTCCTAGTCCCAGACCCAATGGTTTCAAAATCATGCTGAGTGTGTGTGCAAGAATGCCCAGAATCTGGAGAGGAGAATAAAAGAGAGTAATTGTGGCATGGCCATCCCCCATGGGGAGTGTGATCTTTAACTTTATCTCTATTTCTCCTCCTTTCCTTTGGGAGCACAGGGCTCAGTAGAGGAAAAAAAATCAGGGAAACTTAGACACCAAGAAAACAGTCATTTTAATGGAGAATGGGAGTAATGAAACTGTCAGGAAATTTACTCATATTTTTGTAAGTTTCCTGAAAATAAAATGAAAAGATCAACGTAAATATTATAAGAAAAGAGCAGAAAGAAAATTTAAAATTCCATTTATTTCAAGCATTATGCCAAAAGATAAGAAATATTAAAATAGTTTGAATCAAAAAACAAGAAAAACATGCCAAATATTTGTGTATGTTTTAGCATTTGGATATCATCACAGGGACAGTGGAAATATGTGCCACAAGGTCACACTTGACCAAGGAGTGATATCAGAATGTCCCGTTCTTAATAGGACAAGACCAGAAGAAACTTAGCTCAATAACATGGAATTCTCTTTAAAATATTAAGGTGTTTGAGAAATGTCAAATGCATAGGAACAGTCTTTCAAATTTGGAATATAGCACAGACATCCAAAGTTGGAAATTTTCTAGAAAATTATGCTAATACTACATATGTCCTATACCTATTAGCCTGGACTCATTCACCTAACATACTGCTTAGTGAAACTCTGGGAAGTCTCCAGAAGTCATAGAAGTCCATGCTCAAAGGGAAGGTATGGTATGGAAGATACAAAGGGAAAAGAACGATAGAGGCAGAAAAATAGAAATCAATAGAATTAATGGGGAAGGACTCAAAACTAATAAAGACTGAATGTTAGACATTTGCAAGAATAGAGAAGCAAGGGGGAAACAGACTGAAATGTGGTGGGTCCCGCCATGGAGACACAGCAGTAGTGCAGCACTCTCAATGCTAGAAGCATATGGAAGGTCAAGGTCTGGTTTCCCGGTTGACCTGTATGAGCTTAGTATCCACACCTGACACGATCCTGTCTGAATGAAAAAGGCATCACAGTATGAGACTAGGTAGAGGGAATTGTCTCGCTCTGTCTCTCCTTAATAAAAGAAGTAAATATACTTTTCTTCAAAATGCAGGGAAACTTGGGAACCAGCAGTTGGTGTAATGGCTATGTCGCTGGACTCCCACGTAGTTGACCGCGGTTCGCGTCCCAGACCCGGTGGCTTAAAACTCATGCCAGGCGCGGTTGCGTGCGTCCCCAAATCCCGAGGAGAATGGAGGAGAAGGGATTGCAGCATTACCATCCCCCGTGGGGATCGATATTTCTTGCTTTCTGTCTCTATGTCTCTCTCTGTCTGTCAGGCAAGCGCACGCGCCCTATAGCGAAAACCTCTCAAAAAAAAAAAAAAAAACAGGGAAACTTAAAAACATGAAGAAAAGAGTCATTCCGAAGGAGTTTGGAAGCAATGAAAATGTCACTAAATTACCAATTTTTCTTGCAGATCCCACTCAAGGTAAAATGGAAAATTCAATGTAAATATTATAGGAAAGGAACCAGCAGTTAGCGTAATGGCTATGTCGCTGGACTCCCACGTAATTGACCGCAGTTCACGTCCCGGACCTGGTGGCTTAGAACTCACTCTGGGCGCGTGTGCGTGTGTGCCCAAGATCCCGAGAGGAGAAGGGAGGAGAAGGGATTGCAGCATGACCATCCCCCCTGGGGGGTGATTTCTCGCTTTCTGTGTCTATGTCTCCGTCTGTCTGGCGAGCGCACACACCCTATAGCAAAAACCTTTCAAAAAATTTTATAGTAAATAAATAGAAAGAAAATTCAAATTTATCGAAAATCTTATATTTTAAATAGACTCTATCAAGATTCAGATCAAAACATGAAAATCACAACACACTGGCAGAAACAAAACACAATAATTTATTTAAAACAAAGGTAATAGGAAGGAAGGAAGGAAGGCATTTAACTAATTTTTAACTAATTTATTTTACAATGTGGTTCAAATAATTTTTTTCAAGAGAAATTTTTGCTATAGGGCACATGTGCTCACTGGAGAGACAGAGAGAGATGGAGAGACAGAAAGTGAGATATCCCCCCTGGGGGATGGCCATGTGACAATCCCTTCTCCTCCATTCTCCTCTTGGGATTTTGGGCACAAATACACACAGACCTGATGTGAATTTTAAGCTGCTGGGTCCAGGACTCAAACTGGTTGACTCTGTAGGCCAGCTACGTAACCATTATGCCATCTGCTCGTCTCTCAAATGCATTATTTTAATTGATGAAAGAAAAAATGAAGTTTGAAATAAGAAAAGGAGGATTCCAAATCAAACGATATGAACCTCCCTTGGATAGTCACGCCACAATCCCTTCTCCTCCATTCTCCTCTTGGGATCTTGGGCACACACGGACACGCCTGGCATGAGTTTTAAGCCACCGGGTCCGGGACGCAAACCGCGGTCAACTACATGACAGTCCAGCGACATAGCCATTACGCTAACTGCTGGTCCCCCTGGTGTGAGTTTTTAGCTGCTGGGTCTGGGACTCAAACTGGTCGACTCTGTAGGTCAGCTATGTAACCATTATGCCATCTTTTGGTCTCTCAAATACATTATTTTAATTGATGAAAGAAAAAATGAAGTTTACAATAAGAAAAAAGGATTCCAAATAAAAATAGATGAACCTTTCTTGGAGAAAACCTACATATCAGAAAACTGTCAAATGCCAAAATTCACACATATATTACCATATAATTATTTACCATAAAAATGTGTCATTATGGAATATAACCAGGAGAAAATGCAAGCGATCAGAATGAGAATGATCTACATAACAAATGAAGATGACGAGCTCAGTTGGAAAAGTCAGATTATAAAACTTGATTATGTAAAAGTATTCATTGGGATGAGGAAGGTAAGATTTAAAAACAAAGATACCCAGAACTTGAAGAAATAATGAGTAGGTACAGTGTGAAATATATCCTCAGCACTTGCCTCTCTTCGGTTCACGCTCGTATGAGTAATAACATGAAGATCCAATTCCTTGAAAAGGGAAGAAAGGATAAAAATTAAAAATGTATTCATGATTTACTCTCTGGTCAAAATAGGTTTATATTTCTGAGACTGTAAACCATATGTTACTAAACCAACTCACCAAACCCATGTGACATGCTGTATAACACCCCAACACTTTCGTGTGGAAGTAATTAGATAAAAAAAAAATAGAGAAAGTGAGAGGGCATAGAATAAAACTGATTCTGGGAAAAACAATATAATTCTGTGTCTTGAATGTGTTCTCTTTTTTCTAGTAAAATTCCAACACTTACTAAAATTGGACAAAGTTACTAAAAAGCTGTAGGAAAGCAAATTTAAAGCACTCACCTCTCAAAATTCTATCTGAAGACTTTCTTCTCTCGGAATTGTATCTCAAGACTTATTCATATGAATCCTGACATTTACATTAAAATTTCCAAATTTCATTACCCTTAAAAAGTTTAAGAAAAAAAAAAAGGAATACCTCTCCCCCATAAAATGATTAAGAAAGATCAATACAAAAGGAGAATATTGGGACCTGCAATTAGCGTAATAGCTTTGTCGCTCAACTCTCATGTAGTCAACCGCACTTCGAGTCCTGGACCTGGTGGCTTATATTCACACCGGGTGCATGGGCGTGCATGCCCAAGATCCCAAGAGGAGAATGGAGGAGAAGGGATTGTGGTGTGGCCATTCCCCCTGAAGGGTGATTTCTC
>NW_006205201.1:0-564 GCF_000334495.1 Tupaia belangeri chinensis | reverse complement strand
TGTGTACCTAGTTCCCCTTGAGGGGTACTTTCTATTTTTCTCCCTATTTCTTTCAAGCACATGTGCCCACAGGCATTAAAAAAAAGATGAAGAAGACTAGGGAATGAATAACTTAGATGACGGGTATTGAAAGAGAAGCCTTACATGTTTACCATAGTTTCTGAGAGAGAGAAAAAAAAAATGCAAGAGTTGATAAATAAAAATTATATTGGTTTGGGACCAGCAGATGGCGCAATGGTTACATTGCCGGACTCTCACATGGCCAAAGGCAGTTTAGTCCTGACCTGGAGGCTGCAAACTCACACCAGGTGCCTGTGCCTGTGTGCTCAAAATCCCAAGAGGAGAATGAAGGAGGAGGGATTGAATTGTGGTCATCCCCCCTGGGGGAGGCAATTTCTCATTTTCTATCTCTTTATCTCTTTCTGTCTCTCTGGTGAGTGCATGCTCCTTATAACAAAAAAACCCCTCTTAAAAAAATTAAATTGGTTTAAAATAACAAATCTAGACAATGGATTAAATTATATTTTTATACTTGGGAACACTTGCACAGTACATCCAAAACAG
>NW_006205200.1:441-773 GCF_000334495.1 Tupaia belangeri chinensis | reverse complement strand
ATAGTCTGATTGTGAAGATTGAAAGATGACACACTTACCATGTAGGATACCTTGTGTAACTCAGTTAACATGAATTTTATCCCTTCTTCTTGTAAGAGTTCCAAAACGGCCCGAGATCTCAATAAGGATATAAATTTTCTTATAAATTACAACTGGCAAAGATAGAATATAGTCCTCTGGGCCACTACAGCGATTAAGTGCTCTGCTAAGCACTGTGCACTGAAAGCTGGATCACTAGAGCTGCTGTGGATCGAATCCCAGTCTGATGGAAAACATCAGGTACAAGTGTATGCAAGGCCCAAATCAAGACAGGATTGAGAAGTGGAGGAAAA
>NW_006205200.1:0-365 GCF_000334495.1 Tupaia belangeri chinensis | reverse complement strand
AGTAAGACCGGCCCGCGCGGCAGAAGGGCGGCTCAAGGTCCCCGGGCCACAGCCCTAGCGGGACTGCGCTGGCGCCAAGCCCCGCGGACTCCGCCGCCTGGCAGGGAAGGACAGACACGGTAGCGTGCGTGGCGTCACAAAGTACAGCCGGGACGCGACGCTGGATGCTGAGATTCCGGGCGTCCCCGGAGAACCCCACCTGCCGCCCGTCCTCGCGACCCTGGGGGGGCGGGTCACGCCCAGCGGCCGCCTCCCTCCCCCGCGTCCCGCTGCCCTGAGCGGCCTGATAGGCGGCCTCCTAGCGCGAGCGCCGGCGCCGCAGAGTCCTGGAAGCGCCGGCTCGCGCAGGAAGGACGCGCGGGCGC